>NC_089780.1:28527665-28570165 GCF_040412425.1 Macrobrachium rosenbergii | reverse complement strand
CCATCCTGAAGTTGAATTGTTTAATCATTTCCTATCTACGAACAACATTTCCGCTCAATTCTTCCTCTCCTTCCCCTTTAAGTGCAATTGCCAGTGGAGAGAGAGAGAGAGAGAGAGAGAGAGAGAGAGAGAGAGAGAGATGGGTGGGGGGGTGTTGCTTGTTAATGCTACCTATTACGACGCAACAATTTCGATCGGCGCGCGTTACCTCGCGTTTGTGGGTAGATACAATATTTATGATTCTCTTGATGAAAGGAAATGTTTATCTCGTTTATCTGTAGACCTTCGCGAGAACAAACGCTTGAGAGTACACGAAATATTGCTTTGAATTCACCGAGGGCAAAAGATGTTCATTTTCAAGCGTTCACGGGAGTGTCTGCTGATCTCCTTGACTTTGTAGGACTACAGCGTTAATACCTAGACTTAGGCGCCGTTGATTAAACTTGTCCATATCTGTTGAAGGTTGGTTGATTGCAAAATGTTAATTTAAACCTTTTTATTACACGCACGCCTTCCGGGGTTCTACTGTAAAATCGCTGTTTCTCATGAAGATTCTCTCTCTCTCTCTCTCTCTCTCTCTCTCTCTCTCTCTCTCTCTCTCTCGTTTTGTGTGCAGAGAAGACGGAACGCTATGCATTATTAATCTCCATTATTCCAACGGAAGGAAATGGGAGAAAGCACTTTGGGTAACACCCGCCTTTAAAACGTTGTTAAGTAAATAGCAAAGCGGGTCATATCAGGGTAAACGTTTGCATAATATAGCCATTGCAGAATTTCATAATAAAATGGAGTTACTCGTTCTTACCATGGAGTGTTCCTGGGGACAGAAATCAATAGGTGAGTTTTGTAACTCCAGAAGAAATGGAAAATGTACGGATTCATATTTGCACAAGAGACAATATTGAAAAATGTGAAGTGTTTGGTCAAGAAGGAAAACTTAGAAAAATGGAGGAATAAATATAATTTTTGTGATAAGAAACGATCTCAGCATTCAAAGAAAAAAAAATAAACCGAATAAAATCATACTGGAGAATACATAGATTACGAATGATTTATTATTATTATTATTATTATTATTATTATTATTATTATTATTATTATTATTATTATTATTATTATTATTATTAAAAAGACCTTTCATACAGGTTTTGTTAAACAAAATGGCAATTTCAACAGCATTTATTTTATATAGTAAACGCTCAATTCGTCTTATTAATTGTTTTTCTTGCGCTGGAATGGTTGCAAGCAATTGACCAATATTCATATCCGGTGGATTAGTGATGTGTAGGAGGTAGTTCTCGTTGAATGATGCCTAACGAGGAGGGCGAAACTAGTCGACGTTCAACGAGAACTAACTCCTACACATCAATAAACCACTGGATATGAATATTGGTCAATTGCTTGCAACCATTCCAGCGCAAGCAAAACAATTAATAAGACGAATTGAGCGTTTACTATATAAAATAAATGCCGTTGAAACTGCCATTTTGTTTAACAAAACCTGTATTATTATTATTATTATTATTATTATTATTATTATTATTATTATTATTATTATTATTATTATTATTATTATTATAGAGAACTATGAATAAAATTATAGTGCTATATCGTCACAAGGTTCACGTGAGCAGACGCAATGCAAGAGCCAGCAAGAAATAATGAAACGAACAACTATAGCAGCTTTCGTGCATTTTTATATTCACTAAGTCTTAACGATATAGTAAAAAGCGAAAGACAGTTGAGTGATGTCAAAAAGTGTTGTCAACCAGCAAACAGTTCTCAGATAAAAATAACTCTTAGTTAAAAAGTGGTTCTGAAAACAAAACAGCTAAACAGCTAGTGGTATACTTTCGAACTGCTGAACCATACTTTTAATAGCCTAATATCATAGTTTGTATAGATCTTTGGCAATACTGAAAATACATTATGGCTGAGGTTTCATTATACGTCTTCTTCTTCCTTCGACCTTATTAATCCCACTGTATGGCAGGGTCGGCCGCTCGAGTCAGCTTTCTCCATCTATTTCTGTTCCTTGCATCTTCTTCCTCTAATCCCACCTCACCCATATCCCTCCTCACCACATCCACCCATCTGATTCGCTGACGCCCCACACTCCTCCTCCCCATTACTGGCATGTTCTTGGCTCTCTTGATTGGTTCCACCTCCTCTCTTCTTATTACATGGCCATAGTATCTCAGACGAGCTTCCCTCCTCAGCCTTCTCCTTTACGTTACATATACCACACATTCTTCTTATATCTTGACACTCCCTCCTTTCCAGTAGTGATATTCCAGCAATCCATTACACCATGCTCATCTCGGTTCATTCCAACAGTCCCTCCTCTTCCCTCTTGAGTGCCCAGGTTTCTGCCCCATATAATAGTACGGGCCTGATATCTGTCTTATAAATCCTCATTTTGAGCATTAATGGCATTTTCTTTTCTAAAACAACTCCAGTTACTTCCCTCCATTTTCGCCATACTTCTTTCACTCTCTGTATCACTGCTTTCTCAGCACCTCCCTCTTCTGCTATTACTGATCCCAAGTAGTTAAACTCATCAATATGTTTTAGCACTGTACCATCTTCCACTTGAATGTTTACTTCTTCATGCCCTTCTTTAGTGCTAATCATTAGCCCTGTCTTTCCAATGTTCACTTTCAATCCTTTCTTCTCTAGGGCTCCTTTCCATGCTAAAATCCTTTCTTGTAGTTCTTCTTCTGTGTCTGCTATAATGACTAAATCATCAGCAAACATCAGTTCCCACAGTTCTTCGTTGTTCCTTAATTCTGGTGTCAAAGTGTCCATAACGACGAGGAACAAGAATGGACTCAGAGCTGATCCCTGATGGAGGCCAACCTCCACAGGGAATGTCTCAGTCTCCCCATATTTTGCCTGTACACTGGTTCTTGTCCCCTCATACATCATCTTCACTAGCCTTACCAACTTCTCTGGTACTCCTCTCTTTCTCAAACACCAATAAACTACTCTTCTTGGTACCCTGTCTACGCCTTTTCAAGATCCACAAAACACATGTAAACTCTCCTGTTTCCTTCTTTCATTGTACGTATCGGACTCTAATACAGTTTTTAAACAGCTTCTTTCAAAAAATTTCCTCAAAATTTTCCTTAACAGAATGATTGTAATTGCTCCAATGTACGAAAGTGTGATGGGTGTATTTCCCCAGCTGACATGAAACTTCTGCTGATGTTTTTCTTGTTAGTAACATTTTGTTATGGATAAATATATTCGTTATTGAAATCTCTACCCGAATATTCGTAAATGTAAACTACGTCATCAAACTTGGAGCTCTTTATCAAAATGATGCTTAGAATCAATTAACACCTTTCAAAATTTTCAGCAAAGTCAGAAACCTGCCTCAAGAGATAAAACTGACAACTTGTCATTAATAAAAGTGTACGTTGCAAATTCATATAATGTTTTCTTGGATGTTTGTAATAATACGTCAACTAAGCAATTTTGGATATTTCAAACAAAGAGCAATGTCATCTGTGTTTCTTTTTTTAAAATTAATTATCTGAAAATTTTCGGTACCGTTAATTTCGTATGAAGATTAGAGCAAAATTAAACGCAAGGAGATACAGTTGTATGCTTATTATATACTATTTGAAATCTGTTACCCCGTCTATGTGCATTTAAATATGAAAAAGCTGAAACTACATGTTCTACAGTGCTAAATATAACAGAGGGAATTAATGAATTTACCTTACGTAAAAAAATACATACATTTCCATATGAAGGGCACGTACAATAATTGTTATCGACTTACAGAAAGCTTGAAACCTTTTTTTTAATTGATCAATAAAAACGTTTTCCAAAAAATTTAATACAGATGTTACTCGAAATATAAGCGATAAGAATTTTTTCTTTTTGCAAAAAAGGAGATGTAACGTCAACACTAATCTTGTAAAATAAAATCTATAGCAATCCCTAACCATTTAACAAAATCAACCTCACATTTCACTGACAAACCAGAATGCTATATTGTAGGCTAGAGTAAGTCAAGATATTTCGCTTATTCGTCCGATAGAGAGAAAGCATATTGCATTTACTTGACCAGTCTTTGCGGTGTAAACAGTCGTATTGTCAAAGTTACTGGAAACACTGTTTTTCATTGAAAGCTAATGTTCTCAACAATTCCTGAGGAATAAACAGATATTTCTGTGCTGAAAGCTTTTGTCCATTACCTGGCTCTCTCTCTCTCTCTCTCTCTCTCTCTCTCTCTCTCTCTCTCTCTCTCTCTCTCTCTCTCTCTCTCTCTTATTGTAGTATCGCTATGACTATCAAACGTACTTATTACATCTTATTACATGCTTCTATCTACGTGAAATTACGTATACGTAAATATAAATTAAGTAAGCACAAATTTTTCCGCTAGTAACATTTTTACCATAAGAGGGGGTGGGGGCTCCTGAAGGCATTGCCTATTTGCATTATATACCTTGTACATAGACTGGTTATGGAGAGAGAGAGAGAGAGAGAGAGAGAGAGAGAGAGAGAGAGAGAGAGAGAGAGAGAGATAACAATGAAATAAGAACACGGTAAAAATCTGTCTTTCTTTCAGAAAGGAACATAACATTATCGTCTTAGATAAAATTGGTAAACAATATTGGAAATGTAAGGAGTCAGTCTAATGTTTTGTTGTCCCTCTGAAATAGGGTTTCACTGAATGAGGAAGAATGAGACAGAAGGACCACGCCCTTCAACCATTCGCCCAGTATTTTCTCCTTCTGAGCCCACCCCCCAACCCCCGCCCTCCCCGCTATCCCTATCCCGTCTTTCCTTAATTCTAAACAAAAACTGTCCTGTACCTCAGCTGGACAACTGTACCTACAGTATACTCTGTTTTACTACTGTCAAGAATAGCAATTATTGCAATTTTTCCATTTGTGGTAGCTACTTTTTTTCCTCTGTGTTTGTTACTTCTTTACTCGTGCCTATCACTTCTTTCTCTGAGTGTTTGTGGCTTCTTTATTTGTGCTTTTTGCTTCTTTCTATTTGTCTGTGTGACTTCTTTACTCGTGCCTATCACTTCTTTCCCTGTGTGTTTGTGATTTCTTTGCTTGTGCTTATCACTTCTTTCTCTGTGTTTGTGACTTCGTTACTCGTGCCTATCACTTCTTTCCCAGCTTGTTTGTGGCTTCTTTACTTGTGCTTATCATTTCTTCTTCTGTGTGTTTGTGTCTTCTTTACTTGTGTTTATCACTTCTTTCTCTGTGTGCTTGTGACTTCTTTACTTGTGCCTGTTACTTTTTTCTCTGTGTGTTTGTGACTTCTTTACTTGTGCTTATCACTTCTTTCGCTGTGTGTTTGTGACTTCTTTACTTGTGCTTATCACTTCTTCTTCTGTGTGTTTGTGACTTCTTTACTTGTGCTTGTCACTTCTTCTTCTGTGTGCTTGTGTCTTTTTATAAGTGTTTGCTACTTCTAATTCTGTATTAGCATTGTCTCCACTTGTGCTCATTACTTGTTTCTTCTGTGGGTGACGTCTCGATACGCATTTAGCTTTTTTAATTCTGTCTGATTTCTTGTATACAATCTTGTTGCACATTTATTTGGGCGTAAGTGACTCATTTTTTTTCTTACCGAGTGTGATTTCCTTCTCAGTCTGATTTTGTCTCCCTTTGGGGCCCTACGTGTCTTCTGGGTCTGCTGTGTCTCCCAGTCGAAAGGTCGTTTCCATAATTCCTACCTATCATCGATTCAAGTTAAGTTCTGAGTCGTACTGATTACAGATGTCAGGTAAAGGCGAGTCGTGGACTGTAGGTAATCAAGATGAGAAATGATCATGTGTATGTATGTATGTATGTATAAAGATATATATATATATATATATATATATATATATATATATATATATATATATATATATATATATATATATATATATATTTTTGAAAAGTATAAAAATAATGTCCCCCCTTTTCGAGTTGAGTGAGTGGTAGGGAGGGTCAGGTCTAACTTGTCCGGGGAGATAGACTTAGAGCAGCAACATTAGAAACAGGAGAGATTAAACAATAACAATAAGGAAAACAAAAACATTGTTGACAACGACAACGATGATAACAATCATTAGAATTTCAACAGTTGTGTAGCTCTATTACTGTCAATAATGTTCGCCTAACTCACCACGAAAAAAGGTGCAGCCTACTAAATGATAACGAACGCTCTGTGTATAATCCGCTTCTTTCTTCTAAACGTGAAATCTGCTCTAAATCTGAAACCTTCAAGATTAGCTCCATAGACCGACGCTATAGAAAAGTTAAAAGGCTTTTGCAGAAGTTTTGAATTTACCAGTTATTTAACGACTACACAACAACAACAACAACAACAAAAGCAATAACAAACAAGATAGCAGGTAAATTACATTATGTAACTGTTGAAGATAATCTATAACCCTGTACTCTTAATGTTTGGATATTATTACGAAAGAAATATTCCTGGGTTCTACAGATTTGCTAGATTTTTACTTCCAACGAATTGTTATTAATTAAGTTATTGGAATGGAATGGAATATAAAATTTAGGCCAAAGGCCAAGCGCTGGGCCCTATGAGGTCATTCAGCGCTGAAGGGGAACTAAGAGTAAAAAGGTTTTAAAGGTGTAACAGGAGGGAAACCTCCCAGTTGCACTAATGAAACAATTGTTAGGAGGGGGTGAAAAGTAAAAAGGAAGAAAGATCATATGAACGGAGGTACAGTAAAAGGAATGAAAGGTGTTGCAGCCGGGGGCCAAAATGGCTCTGCAAAGAACCTGGAGTAATGCCTACGGTGCACCGCGTGAGGAGCACTGACAGCACTACGCTTCTACAGGGTAATCAAGCTATTGGTTAGATGGAAATTTCCTGAGCCAGGTACACTAGGAATCACTCTGACAAACCTTGACCAAAAATGAAAACAATCTTTTTATTAATTTTTACATGACCATAGTGTATATTCAAGTACATCCGTTACCGCTACAGTGACATGAGTGGCGCTTTGGGACTTTCGTTTTGCCAATTTCGAAAGCTTTACCTTCGAATATGTCAAAGTTATTTTAGACCATATAACAGAGAAAAATATGAATAAGAATAAAAAAACCAACAATTAGATAACTCTAAGGTCAGTGGGGTTACAATAATAATAATAATAATAATAATAATAATAATAATAATAATAATAATAATAATAATAATAATAATAATAGTAGTAAAAATGATAAAAATTCATAATTTATCTTATACACAGTAATACAATTTAATATATAATTATACTCTTTTAATAATAATAATAATAATAATAATAATAATAATAATAATAATAATAATAATAATAATAATAATAATTGTTCTAAAGAGTCCAAAATAGTATAATTGTTAAAGGCTCGAGTAGAACCCAGAGAAAGGTTCGACAGCTTTTATAAAATTCTACTCGAGCCTTTAACAATTAGATTATTGTGGACCCTTTAGAACATTTATGAACTCTCGTGATAGAGAGTTCTTTCCCAAATAATAATAATAATAATAATAATAATAATAATAATAATAATAATAATAATAATAATAATAATAATAATAATAAACCACACAGTCTCTTTAACGCAAAATTATAAACATCACAATCAGAATATCTACGCATTTACATAACATAAACCCGTTTGCACAACCCATTTAAAAAACTCTAACGAATATATTTCCAGTAATTTCCCTTTGACCAGATTAACTGAAAGGGGGAGAGAGAGAGATCCCTCTGACGGCATAATACCTATGCATAGAAAAGTCTACTGAAGTTTGTGAAACGCTGTATCAAATCTTGACCAAATATGATTGTATTACTGTTGTTTTCTTGAATGATTAACGATTGCAACATTTATACTTTCATACACACACACATACGTATGTATATGTATGTATGTGTGTATATATATATATATATATATATATATATATATATATATATATATATATATATATGGTGTGTGTGTGTAAATATACATAAATATGTATATATATGTATATATATATGTGTGTAATTATACACATATGTATAAATATTTATATATGTACTGTACATACGCATAATTAATTTCCCCTTACAAAAGATGGCTCCGAAAACAAAAGAACAACGAAATTTTCACTTATATTTCAACAGCTTCATATACCTACACAGAGACTTCATCAGCAGCACGTTGAGCCCAGCTACGCATAGCGTACATTCACTTCTAGGGTTTAATTCTAGATAAGCTATGAAGTTCCTAGTTAAACTTACTGGGTCGTAGACAGAGACAGGCCTAAATTAGGTATACCTATAGGCAAATGAACCCTTCATGATGGTTCATTCTAAGTGGTTGTCTCACGGTATCGAGGGAGCCAAGGTTCACTTAGTACTCTGGTCAGTTGGTCAGAAATATAAACATTCATATTTTTCCTAATACTGTGAAAATGTAGAATATAAAGCACTCTGTATGTGTTCATTTGTCTTAATTATTTCACCGCATACACCTTCAAAATATGACATTAACCAATTGCGCAAACTATATTTTCGAATTATTCGTTCTTTTATTCTAACTATTAATCCACACAATCATTTTTCAAAGACAGTGTATGTTCGTAGTTTATGCTTTAACAGACAATCAAAATTTTTGTGCAGTTCTTTGTACCGATGCAAAAATTTGATCGTCCAGGGTGCATATTGAAAGATTCTTACGCCATTCTGAATCAAAAATTTTGCAATATAATTATTGACGACGAAAATATCCTACTAAAATATACAATCATTTATAACCCACTTATTTAAAGTTGCTACTCCATGCAAACTTTTATCAAAGAAAAATGCTTAGTGAGAGATTCACTCTGTCTCTCTCTCTCTCTCTCTCTCTCTCTCTCTCTCTCTCTCTCTCTCTCTCTCTCCTAACGCATGAAGCTCTGTAAAATGATCTTCAACACAGGAGCAAGGCAACGCGAGAGCAATTAACACGCTCTCCGAAGGACCTGTTTAAGTGAATTTGTCTTTGACATCTCATTAATTATACAGAGAAAATTTCCCCTTTTTACCGAAGGTTCGAAAAACTGAAAGGGGCGGGAAGACCTACCACGGAAAGGGAAAGGTAATTGTAATTGTACAAAGTTAGAGAGAGAGAGAGAGAGAGAGAGAGAGAGAGAGAGAGAGAGAGAGAGAGAGAGACTTATCCAATGTGATTTCATTCCTAATGGCAAATAAGTGATTTTTAAAAAGTTTTATGCGAGTGTGAGATATGGTAATCAGAAGAAAGGTACCATTAGGGAATAAGGCGTTTGGTTGGAATATATATATATATATATATATATATATATATATATATATATATATATATATATATATATATATATATATATATATATCATATACATATATATACACATATACATGTATATATATATACTATATACATATATATACATACATGTGTGTACGTGTATAATGCATGCTTGGAAGGCATATTTTTATGTTGATGACATGACAATCTTTCCTTTTGGTTATCAAGTAATACCGTACCTATGATCTTTGAATAGAAATGACAGTATCTACATAATTGGCCATTCAAACATAATTAGTTAACAGACCTAAAGAAGTGTCACATAAGAGCATTTCCTCGCATATATCAACAATGCCATTAAAGCTTCCTTCCCGTAGGGGATTAGTGCTGCCAGTGCACCGCATGATTTGATACTAAAGGTTCTTTGCAGCGTCCCTTCGGCCTCTAGCTGCAACCCCCTTCATTCCTTTTACTGTACCCTCGTTCATATTATCTTTCTTCCAAGTCGCTATCCACCCTCTCTTAACAAATGTTTCATAGTGCAACTGCGAGGTTTTCCTCCTGTTACACCTTTCAAACCTACCTACTCTCAATTTCCTTCCCAGTGTTGAATGACCTCATAGGTGCCAATGCTTGGTCTTTGGCCTAAACTCTATATTCAGTTCAAGTTTACTCAAAGTACCCAATATTTTGGGTAAAACAGTGGCCGTCCAGTTGCTAGTAGTGGCATCAAGCAACCGGGGAATTGTCAGACTTCAAATTTGCCATCAGTTTTATCTATTTGGAGCAAAGTTTAACAGAAAGGTGTTCAGAGATGCTAGAAAATAGGCTCATGTGACACCCGTGTAATCTCGGTCTATCTAATTCTGTCGTCGGGAAGGTTCCACTGCAAAGAAAGCTCCTTCACAGGCCAATTTGTACGTTAACACTGTTTGTTAAAAGGCTGAACGCTGAAGAGATAAGTTACCTTCATAAAATTACCTGTGTAAATAGCTTAGAATTAAAAAGGTAGTGTATCTAGATAAAGCAAACGACCTATTAGGTAATGAATATCTAGCCCATTGTCATAACAGGTCAGGGTACCTCAGCATTACGTGAAATAAATGTTTCATGATACAATTAAGTGACGAGAAAAGTAACTAAGTGTACGGAATTGAACGTTAGCCAGGACCCCAGGAGAAACAAATCCGGAGTTAAGTATAGTACGTACAGTATATTTAAAGATAGATCAGTACAGATTCCAGAAAGCTATCTGTACTGATCTATCTTTAAATATATGTACATTAAATAACTGTGGATTTGTTTCTCCATTTGAAGACTCATGCTACTACGAGCATTTTTTAGTTAAACCTCATATTAGGCCATGTCCGGGAAGTCTGTTTACAGTAGTTCCTCGATACTTAGAACTATCTGTGTTCACTATTGCAATTAGCGTACAAGCAGGCAACAGCTGACAAGATCAAGTTCGGGGCACAGAGGTAAGGAGCCACTCAATTCCCAAGACTAGAATAGAAAATGAGGCTTGGTTCAGGCATAGTAATACCGAAGTTTTAGCGCACAAATGTTAAAATTTACCCATACAACCCCTGCCTTTGAAAAAAAACCAAGAGTTTACAGAAGAAAAGTGATACGTTGAAAAGTGATACTGAAGGGTAAGATATTTATGCCAAACACTCAATTAGTTATTTGCACGTTCATGTCAAAGAGGTTGACTTAATTTCAAAATTATCCTAAAGCACACACATATAATATGAACAAACGCATTCGAAGGCCAAGAAATGCACAAAAAATAAATACAGCTTCATCCCAAAATACCTCTCACTTCTGGGGACTCCCTTAAAATTCCGTAAAGGAGAGAGAGAGAGAGAGAGAGAGAGAGAGAGAGAGAGAGAGAGATCAGGTGTTGTCACACAATACCCCCTCCCTTCCCTTCATACCAACAAACACGCGAGCTCTCTTTCCGCAAAAATGGATGTTCCCCAAAACACGGTCTCAGACCTACACCGACACAACGGCTTCGCAATTTCTTGGAAGCGAGAGGAAAAATGGGAGGACTTTCTTGGCCTAATTAATGGGATGTCAAAGGCTTATTCACTTAAACAGGTCTTCTGGGATCGTCTTAATTGCTCTCTCGCTCTCTGGTTGTTGTCTTTGACGTGTTACAGACCTTGAGAGAGAGAGAGAGAGAGAGAGAGAGAGAGAGTGTTGGTAAATGTATTGTACTTATATAATGAGGTTCATAAACGAATTAGTAAGGCATTAATTTTGATGCCAACATTTTTAAAATCGTGTTTCCTGCAAAAGTAACAAAACTTTGAAATTAAGTGATCTCCAAAAAAAAAAAAAATAAATAAATAAATAAATAAATAAATAATGGCTTTAAACAACAATCTATTGACATCAGGAGAGTACATTGCCACAGCAAATAAGACTTGCCACTGAAAGCATTTGGTTTATCTCCTTTATAATAATATAAGATCGTATGAAGACCTTGGACATCTGTTCTTACATTTTAAGAAGGTGAGAAGCATTTTTCGATTTTTTCACTGTGGGTTTTGATGTTTGTCTTTATTTTTCTCAAATCTTGAATCTTCTGACCAATCTTTTACTTCTGCCTTTGTCTTTCATTCACTAATTTCCTCCATGGGCACCCTTGGTACCAATTAAGCATACCAGACTAGCTTTCGTTTGAATCCATCATCAGAAGTATCCATGGAATAGTGTTGCTTAGGTACCAGAAATCCTAAGCTCCTTCACTGGACAATATTTTGGACATGTTACCATTGCGATGAATGGGATATATGTCCCTTCTCCTTTCAAAGCTTTTCATGTCTCTAACCTGCTTCTTCTAAGCGTGTCTCTTCTGGATCATGTAGGAATCACAGTAGTTTTCAGCCCTAAAGGGAAATACTAGACTTTACTTTTTCTAATTTCGTTTTCTGTTGAGAATTATTTCTGGTCTTTGGCAATAGTGTTCGTAATCGTTTCTGCAAATCCGAACTTTGTCTCTCAGTCTCTTTCAATCCTTATCTCAGTGATTCTTGGTGCTTACGATCATCCTTCTTTGCTTCTCTAATCCTTTACCCTCTCAGGTAGGGGAATCTGATGTCATTTCTTTCCCAGTGACGTCATCCGCCTCACGAATCGACCTGACGCGGTCCCGAGTGACATCATGATGACATCAAAACTCACGGGGACTGAGAGGACGCAACATAACCTATACATACATACTGTACATACTTATTTTTGTTTATTCATTTTGTGACTTTATGGTGCGTTTATTAACCTAACTTATACATACTACATTCATAAGCTAACCTCATGGCTTTTTCAGAGAATTTAAGGAGACAATTTTACCATTTCTGTTAGAGAGAGAGAGAGAGAGAGAGAGAGAGAGAGAGAGAGAGAGAGAGAGAGAGAGAGAGGAATACATATTCATATGCATACATACGTCTGTACCAAACCTGAGCGACCTTTAAGCAGACAGAGAAAAAGTAAATACGAAACAATGTGTGTGTGTGTGTGTGTGTGTGTGTGTGTTAGAGAGAGAGAGAGAGAGAGAGAGAGAGAGAGAGAGAGAGAGAAAGAGAGAGAGAGAGAGAGAGAGAGAGAGAAGCAAAATGAATAGGTTGCTGAAGGTATATTTTAGACTGATAGACTACTCTGAACTGAGTACTTTCGATGAAGTCCCTTGTTTTTCCCAGTTTTGATAACAGAATTATTTTGCTAAACAATTAATTTTTCATTTATTCCAGTCGTCTAGCAGAACTGGAGGTCGAAACAGAAGGACTACTAATGAGCATATCTGTTTAGATATGTACAAGTCTGTATCCTGTAATATCTTATGCTTATGAAATGTTATCCAAATTCTAAGGATTAGTTCAGAGTCAAGTATGTCTGTGAAGATTATATCAAATAAATGCGTCGATGTTATACTGAATCAAGTAAGGCATTCTATTATGCCAAACTAATAAGTCATCTTTAACTCAACTCATTATTGATGCAACGACACGATTAACAATTGTTTGTCGTTTTGGGACACAACTAGTGAAAGATTTATTATTATTTTTACATAAATAACACAATTACTTTTCATTTTACCGAATCATTTGTTACAAATGATTATGCATAGAAAAAACTTGGTGAATTAGTAAAAATCATCGAAAGATAAAGAGACTGCGAAAGAAACTTGACAAAAAAGAACAAGAAGAAATAAGAATAAATGGGAGCAAACAATCCCAGGAATATATTTTGAAAACCCGCCTTATGGGTGGGATTTTAAGCTTCTGGTAAAAATCATGAAAATAGTAATAACAAATATCCTCCTGACGTCGTTTCCCATCTCCTGACAATTGCACCTTTCCTCCAGTCGTCATACCTTTTCCCCTGACATCATACCTTTCTTCCAGTCGTCTTACCTTTTCCCCTGACGTCATACTCCCAGTCGTCTTACTTTTTACTTGACGTCATACCTTTCTTCCAGCCGTCTTACCATTTTACCTGACGTCATACCTTTCTTCCAATCGTCTCACCTTTTCCCCTGACGTCATACCTCTCTTCCAGTCGTCATACCCTTTCCTCTGACGTCATACATTTCCCCGGTCATATCTTTTCCTTTGGCGTCATACCTCTCCCTGGTCGTCATACCTATTTCTCTGAAGTCATGCCTCTCTTCCAGTCGTTTTACCGTTTTACCTGACGTCATACTTCGCCTCCAATCATCATAGCCTTTTCCCTAACGTCATACCTCTCTTCCAGCCGTCTTACCTTTTACCTGACGTCATACTCTGCCTCCAATCATCATAGCCTTTTCCCTGACGTCATACCACTCTTCCAGTCGTCATAACATTTTCCCCTGATCCCATACCTCTTCCCCTAACGTTATGCCTTTCTTCCATTTGTCATATTTTCCCCTGAAGTCATACCACACCCTGGTCACGCCTTTTCCCCTGACTTCCTACTTCGCCTCCGGATGTCACACTTTACCTGGCTTTATAACCTTCTCAAGATGACATTCATGTTCCCCTGACCTTTCACCTTTTCCGGTTATCATGCCTCTCTCCTTCGTTTCCTATCTCTGTTTATATTTGTCTCTTTACAAATAAATTATTGGGTATCTGAACTGAGAGAAATGCACATGCATGATGGATCTTTCTTTGTCGTAAAGAAAGTGGACTGAACAAGTAAGAAACCTAATTGCCATACATATTCTTTAAAATTATGAAAAAAATGCCACCAGGAAAAAAAAGACAATTTTCCTTATGTAAATGATCCATATCTTTCTTTCATTAAGTACTAAAGCCTTCTCCTCGCTACAGAGAGATCCCGGAAGAGGACGGAGAGATTTGGGGAATTTTCGGTAACCATTTTTACCTTTGTTAAGCGCAACAATGTGATAATTTTTCCAGTACACTATACACAATAGCATGACAATTAAAATAGGAAGAGGTCTCGGCGACGTCATCCTCACCCCAAAGGTGTGGAGCCATTCACTATACATTGATCACCAGACTCTCTCTCTCTCTCTCTCTCTCTCTCTCTCTCTCTCTCTCTCTCTCTCTCTCTCTATAACTCCCGCGAACAAGCTGATTTTCGTATGAACTAAAGCCATGAAATACTCATGTTGTATTTCCTTGAGGAACAAGAGATTGCCATGGTCTTTCCATGTTACTTAAGTCGACGGCACAGCGCCAGATGCGGCACTGAGTTGAGTGGTGCTTAAGGGCACGAAGCTAAGCACAATGAAGGACAGACAAATACGCTAATTAGTATTGTTGTCGAAGACACCTGAATATATCCTTTAAGGATTGCTATGATTGCTCTCTAGTTTTCTAGCTGTGTTAAACATACGGCTTGAGAGAGAGAGAGAGAGAGAGAGAGAGAGAGAGAGAGAGAGAGAGAAACCAAACGGAAGAAAAGGTAAGACAATCATTCACAAAAACAAGAGAAAGCTACGATTGGAAAAGCTCTCCTTTTAAATGCATACCCCACTGATGAAGTCAATATGTTCCCCTGTCAGTTCGTTTTCTTTTCTTGAGGGCTTCCAGTTAATGAACATAATCATTAAGCGTCGTAGAGATGATTTATAGCATAATGAGGTCCTCTTTGCCCTAACACCCCAGGCCAATAATTACACAGTGCTCAAATATTTGTCGACAAAACGACCATATTGTAGTTCATACCCTGACAGTAATTGCTTTCGGATTCTTGCGGTAGATTTACTTAGAAAATGAGGATATTAATCCTAATTATGGCAGGTTGTCAAACGAGTGATGGAGAATAATATAAAAACTCCCACATCGCCACCACCTCAATGATAACAACCCCAACAACACCAGCACTATTGATTATTTTTAATGTGTCTGGCATTTCTTGCGCGTCCTACCTTGAGAAGAACCTCTGTTTTCATAATACGCTTTAACGCGAGGTCCATCGGAATGGGCAGCAAATTGCCGAAAAAGAGAGAAAAGTGGATCATAAACAAAAGGAAGAGAAAGAGAGCCTCTGGAAAAAAAGAAGGCTGTATGAAGACTGGCATCATGTATCGTGGGGTGACCTGGCTTGTGATGTGTGGACGGACCAAAATCTAAATGGAACGAAGACCTTTAGGTTTGGGCTGGCCTCTTTCCCCGGCAAATCAAAGTAGCAGTGGCACAAATAATAAAAAAAAAGAGAACGAACTTTCGGTGGTTTAAACATTTATGTGACCGCATGGTTTCGTTCATTACTTCAAAAATAAGTAAAAAATTGCGCCGCAGTTTCTACGGCGCAATCGATTTTCTATATAGCGTATAATGCTGTATGAAACTCTCAGCCGCGGCTCATGAAACTTTCAGCCGCGCCCCATGAAACTTTCAGCCACAGCCCGGTGGTGGCCTGTGTTGTTGGCACCTATAGCGGTGTCCAGACGCACGGTCATGGCTAAATCTAACCCTAAATAAAATAAAAACTACAGAGGTTAGAGGGCTGCAATTTGTTATGTTTGATGATTGGAGGGTGGATGATCAACATACCAATTTGCAGCCCTCTAGCCTCAGTAGGTTTCAAGATCTGAGGGCGGACGGACAGACAAAAAGCCATCTCAATAGCTTTCTTTTACAGAAAACTAAAAATACATTGACAATAAATACTTTTGGTTAGGCTCTTTATTTAACCCTATCTGATAGCATAGTGTTTTTGATGCCAATTAATCTAGCATTTTATTTAGTTTTTCCTTTCGTTTACCACGGGAATATATCATTGGTGTCACACGGATACTTGTCAGAGGCTTGGGAATTATATCTCCTTGAGCAGCCATTTCGTAATTGTGACTTTTACATCGCTTAGTTTGACGGCCTTTACATATTTCTGTGAGCAAGACAGTTCCACGCCAGTTATTCTTAAAATTTTATTGATTATAATTAATCCCTCCATTAAAAGTTTTCCTATAGAGCTCAAGTAGCAAGTTAATAAACTGTACTTATTCGGGTTTGACAAAGAGTCAGATAAATAGCAGTATAAATGTAGGTCAAAGGACAGTGCAATGAAGTGAATTAATAAATAGCATATTTTCTTTCCTGACACCACATGGAATACATAGTCAGCCACTTATACATATATATATATGTATACATACATATATATATATATATACATATATATATATATATATATATATATATATATATATATATATATATATATAAACAAGAAATATCCATTAAAATGGCATAAATGTTGCAGGGGACGTAAGGCAGTTATTCGAAACCAAATGGAAATGACTATGCATATCATTACTTGGTCCAGCCTTCATGATTATCAGTTACACTCTGAAACCTTTTTACCTTCATTTGGTTCTAGACTTTGTAGTGACAAGTGTTTCCAAAATATGAAGAAATCGAGAAGTTAAGAGGCATTGTGGCTAATAAATGCTACACGCACACACACACATAAATGTACATATATATGTGTGCGTGTGTGTAAATGTATATGTATGTATGTGCCTATATATATATATATATATATATATATATATATATATATATATATATATATATATATATATATGTGTGTGTGTGTGTGTGTGTGTGTGTGTGTGTATGTATGTCTGTATGTATAATGAAAATGAGATCACTGACCAAAAACAAAACTAGGAAATAACTTAATTTCGAAAGATATTCTCAAAAATAAACTCATGAACAGTAGAAATATCATAAAAATAATGAGTAACTTCCGTGAAGTCGAAAAACTTCGAAGACAAAATAATACCTGACGATAAACTGTCAAGACGAACTTTCAAAGGTGATTACCCGTAAAATATGGAAATTAAAACTAGGATCAACACCTTACGTTTGGAGAGCAGCCTGAATAGATTCTCAGGAATATTCACGGAATGAGGACAAACTTTTCCCATATACATATAATATGTATATGTATATATATATATATATATATATATATATATATATATATATATATATATATATATATATATATATATATATATATATATATATATACATGAAACATCTGTGGATGATGTAACTTCATGCTGGCAACTTCATCCCAAAAGATCGACTAATAACTCTGAAGAAGGATTCCTGTCGGATCCGCTTCTCTTCAGGGAATGTGAGAGTGATCTCGAAGAATGGTGGCTTCCCCCGAAGAAATTTCCGAAGCCTTTCGTCTCCAGTAAGGACTTAATCCGATTCATTCTCCGCCCAGCTTTGTACTTGAATATTACCCAACAACTCCAAAGGACACAGAACCTGGAGATCGTCTTGAGGCCTTCGGAAGCCCCAGAGACAACGTGTCTTATTGCAAAACTCGACTTAAGAAGGTCTTCCTCCGTCCCACAAAAGATACAAAGGCAACCTCTGGCGCGGCGTAAAACCCCGTAAGTTAATGCATTTGGACGAAAAAAAATTTGCAGAGGCAACCTCTTAAGTTAATGCCTCTGTAAAAAAAAATTGCAAAGGCAACCTCTGGCATGGCGTAAAATCCCGTGCGTTAATGCCTCTGTAAAAATGAAACTTGCCAAGGCAACCTCTGCCGAGGTGTAAAACCCCCTCAAGTTAATGCCTTTGTAAGACAAAAAATAAAAATTGCAAAGGCAACCTCTGGCATGGCGTAAAATCCCGTACGTTAATGCCTCTGTAAAAAATAAACTTGCCAAGGCAACCTCTGCCGAGGTGTAAAACCCCTCAAGTTAATGCCTTTGTAAGACAAAAATAAAAAATTTTTCAGAGGCAAACTCTGGCACAGCATAAAACCCCGTAAGTGACGCCTTTGTAAAGAAAACACGGCATAAAACCTGACGATAATTTGGCCGAAAGAGTTTTCAAGAGAGAGAGAGAGAGAGAGAGAGAGAGAGAGAGAGAGAGAGAGAGAGAGAGAGAGAGAGAGAGAGTCTGACTAGTACAGATCATAAAAAATCGGAGGAAAAGAACTGAAATCGGTCACAATAACAAGAGAAAGCTATGATTGGAAAAGCTCTCCTTTAAATGCGTACCCCACTGATGAAGTCAATAAGTTCCCCTGTCAGTTCGTTTTCTCTTCTTGAGGGCCTCCACTTAATGGACATAATTATTAAGCGTCATTGGGTTGATTTATAACATAGGGAGGTCCTCTTTGCCCCAACACCCCAAGCCAATAGCTACTCAGTTGCTCAAATATTTGTCGACAAAGGGACCGTATTGTAGTCCACACCCTGACAGTAATTGCTTTCGGATTCTTGTGGTAGACTTACTTAGAAAATGAGGTCATTAATTCTAACTAAGGTAGGTTATTGCAAGAGTGATGGAGAATAATATAAAAAACACACACATCGCCGCCAACTCCACGGCCACAACACCAACAACTGCAACAATAGTAATTATTATTAATGTGTCTGGCATTTCTTGTGCGTCCTACCTTGAAACCAAAGAACCTTTGCTTTCATTATATTTTTTAACGTGAAGTCCGTCAGAATTGGCAGCAACTTGCAGGAAAGGAGAATAAAGTGGATCTTAAACCACAAAGAAGAGCAAGAGAGCTTCTGGAAAAAGAGAAGGCCATATGAAGACTGGAATCATGTGTTGTGGGAATGACAGGGACTTGTGTTACCTGGCTGGACCAAGAAGTAAATGGAAAACGAAGACTTTTAGTTTTGGGTTGGCCTCTCTCCCCACGGACTCAACGTAGCATGGGACAAAAATCACACACCAAAAAAAATTATCCTGGCCTGAACATTTATTATGTGACCCCATGATTCCGTTCATTGTCGGGCTCTTTACTCAAGTTAGGATCTAAGAAAAAAAGTTTCTGAATCAAAGTTGGATCCAAAGTAATGACAATAGAGAGAGACTTCTTTCAATTGAACTAAAGTAGCTACCCCATTTTCGTTTTTGCTTAATTATAGGTGATAACGAAGTTTCGGAGAGAAAGAATATCTAATGAAAAGTCCCTCAAACAAAAGGATAGAAACGGTAATAATTATATCAGTAAATATTTTAACAAAAGAAAAATCATTGCTAGAACATTTACATCAATCTATTAATGGAAAAGGATCGGTAATATTTTCCAAGTGAATTAAAAAGAAATTTATTTAAATAACTAAAGCTTAATCAAAACCCACGCCCTCAAAAGAATTTATTTCGGAATCATACCTGGAACCAATCACATGCAATTCATAATCTAATCAATTCCATTAATAATAACGAACAGCTTTCATTAAAAGAAAAAGGGGTAACGACCATCTGTTTCCTGCGCTGCAACAGAGGCGTCCATCCATCCTCCATCCATCCATCCAGCCATCCAGCCATCCAGCCGGTACTGAGTGACGCGTTCATTTGGAGATTGAAAAGATACAAGCTGAGAGACCGAGACTTCGACCCTAACTGCGATCCGATGGAAATGAAGAGTCTGATGGAGAGAGAGAGAGAGAGAGAGAGAGAGAGAGAGAGAGAGAGAGAGAGAGGTCCGGCTCCGCTCTCCACGATTCCCATCGGCCTTTGATGAAGAGCCTGGAGTTTTTTTTTTGTTTTTTTGGTTTGGTCGGAATTTCGCGGGGCTAAGGTGACGCTCGAATCATTGGAATTCTTTTTCGGAATTCAGTTCCATGATTTTTTTTCATTGACGCCTAAGTTCATAGCGTGGAATTTGCTTAAATCGAATGCGTGTTCTTTCTGGAAGTATCATTATATTCATATGAGTGTATATGATTATGTATGCAGACTCTTGCTAAGTCTGATAATTTTTTTCTCTCTCTCTCAGCAATCTTTCTCAAAAGAATGTAAATATAACTTGATTTCAAAA
The DNA here is from genome assembly GCF_040412425.1 of Macrobrachium rosenbergii. Lineage (NCBI taxonomy): Eukaryota > Metazoa > Arthropoda > Malacostraca > Decapoda > Palaemonidae > Macrobrachium > Macrobrachium rosenbergii. The sequence goes on along the minus strand of NC_089780.1, from coordinate 28,549,598 downwards.
GCGACGGATAAAGCCCGAGTAATCCTTCTTCATCTATCAAGGTTTTACAAAGCATTTATGGAAAGGAACATTACTCTCTCTCTCTCTCTCTCTCTCTCTCTCTCTCTCTCTCTCTCTCTCTCTCTCTCTCTCTCTCCTCATAATTATCATCCTGACCGCTTACGCTTTCTCGCTTCCAAATCCACACCTGACCCTGACTGATGTTTCATTGTTTATTAACACCTTCAAGGGTCGTGTTTCAACGCTTCTGATTGAAAACATTCATCATGTTTGCAGAGCGGAATGGAATTCCTCTTCTACCAAAAACACGCCAAGGGATTAGAGCAGATGCAGAAGCTTTTTTTTTTGTCTTTTTTAAAAGGTGAATAAAATATGTCTTTAAAACTCTTATTCTACTTGTGAAACGAGTGGGGTTTTTTTTTGGAGTCAAAAAATGAAAATATTTTTAGTTATAATTTTTTGTGTATGCGTATTGGAGTTGACAAGTGATTTTATCAAGAATAGAAACCAGTTGCTGAAAGTTAAAGAAACTCCAGAACTCCTAAAAATATTTACGAAAAGAGTATAGTTTCAGTTATGTTACATAAGAAGCCTTTCAAAGTTTAAAGCATCACACATGGCATGAATGAAATAAAGTGTGTAAGAGATGCGCTCACCTAAAATCATTAGGCCTGCCCAAGACATGAAGACAGGACACCCAACTTAAAATACTTTACTAGACGAGGCCTAAAATTTAACCTCACAATGTGTGGTAGGATAACCTCCTAAACGTATAAATTTTATAAAGGGTCTAAAGCAAGCATAAGGAGAATGAGAATTTCAGTTCTACAGCGAGGGGCAAGACCTTAGTCGTCTGATTAAGAGGATCGAAAATTAATGATTTCCACAAAGGTAATGTTGGATGCGTTAGCCTGGAAACGTAGAAATCTCTCCTTGAACTTGACGATAATATGGCCGAAAGATTTCCATAGAGAGAGAGAGAGAGAGAGAGAGAGAGAGAGAGAGAGAGAGAGAGAGAGAGAGTCTGACTGGTACCGCACTTAAAAACTCGGAGGAAAAGAACTGAAATCGATCACAAAAACAAAAAAAGCCGTGATTGGAAGCCCTGTCCTTTGAGCCGCAAACCCCACTGATTAAGTTAGTATGTTCCCCTGTCAGTTCGTTTTCTCTTCTTGAGGGCTTCCACTTAATGGACATAATTATTAAGCGTCATGGGGTTGATTTATAACATAATGAGGTCCTCTTTGCCCCAACACCCCAAGCTAATAGTTGCTCAAATATTTGTCGACAAAGGAACCGTATTGTAGTCTATACCCTGACTAATTGCTTTCGGATTCTTGTGGTAGATTTGCATAGAAAACGAGGTCATTATTTCTAATTATGGTAGGTTATTAAACGAGTGATGGAGAATAATATGAACAACACCCACATCGCCACCACCGCAGTGACCACAACACCAGCAACAACAATGATACTTATTATAAATCTGCCTGGAATTTCTTGTACGTCCTATCTTGTAAAAAGGAGTCCCTGTTTTTATTATATTCTCTAACGTGAAGTCCGTCAGAACTGGCAGCAATGAGCATGAAAAGAGGAAAATACAAGTCCTAAACCAGGAGATAAAGCGAGGCCAGCTTCTTGAAACAAAAAATAAGGCTGTATGTAGAATGAAATAACGTTCTATGGGAAAAAGGACTTGTGTTGCATGATTGGCCCAAGACCTAAATGGAAAATGAAAACCTTTAGTTCATGGGTTGGACTCTGTCCCAAACATCTCAACGTAGCAGAGGACAAATATCACAAAAAACTATATTGGCTTTAATATTTATTTAATATATATGATTTCGTTCAATACCAAAAGACAAAATAAAAACTCATTGACAATAAATACTGTTTTGTTAGGATTTTTTTTACTCAAGTTGCTGTCTGAGATTCACAAAGGTTTTCTCAACCAAAATTGGACCCAACAGAGTAGTAACAACAGAGAAAAAACTTTGGTAATCTAACGTTCTTTGTGTCTTTGTTAATCCACTATTTGACAGAACTTCGAAACAAAAAACAAAGAAATGAAGAGAGAGAGAGAGAGAGAGAGAGAGAGAGAGAGAGAGAGAGAGAGAGAGAGAGAGAGAGAGAGATAATTTTGTAAACTTATTTAGCATATCCCATTTTCCTGTTTTTGTTATAAACGGTTAAGAAGTTTTAGAGCAAAAGGATTTCCTTCATTAGTTTCTCCTATCAACAAAAGGATAGAAAAGGATACGAATTACACGTCCAAAACTTAAAAACTGTCATAATGTCTTAATGAATGATGCAGCACCAATAAATCTATCGACAAGAGAAAAATAATTTCTGAAATATTTACAATAATTAATTAATCAAAAAGGGGCGACACTATTTTCCACGTAAATTAAAAAAGAATGATTTAATTAGCGGAAGCTTAATCAAAACTCACTCCCTCAAGTATATCCATTTCGAAATCAGGACTGAAACCAATCACATTCAATTCATAACCTAATTATTTCTATTAGGAATAACGAACAGCTTTCGTTAAAAAAAAGGGGGTTAACGACAACCGCATCTGTTTCCAGCACAGCAACAGAGGCGTCCATCCATCTATACTCCATCAATCCATCCATCCATCCAGCCGGGACTGAGTGACGCGTTCATTTGGAGATTGAAAAGATAAAAGCTGAGAGACCGAGACTTCGACCCTAACTGCGATCCGATGGAAATGAAGAGTCTGATGGAGAGAGAGAGAGAGAGAGAGAGAGAGAGAGAGAGAGAGAGAGAGAGAGAGAGAGGGTCCGGTTTCGCTCTCCACGATTCCCATCGGCCTTTGATGAAGAACCCGGTGTTTTTTTTTTTTTTTTTTTTTGGCCAGAATTTCGCGGAGCTAGGTGACGCTGGAATCATTGGAATTCTTTTTCGGAAATCAGTTCCATGATTTTTTTTTCACTGACGCCTGAGTTCATTGCGTGGAATTTGCTTAAATCGTATGCGTGTGTTCTTTCTGAAAGTATCAATATATTCGTATGAATACGTATGTAGACTCTTGTTAGTCTGATAAACTTGATCTCTCTCTTTCTCTCTCTCTCTCTCTGTCTCTCTCTCTCAGCAATCTTTCTCAAAAGAATGTAAATATAACTTGATTTCAAAAGAGACGGGTAAAGCCCGAGTAATCCTTCTTCATCTATTAAGGTTTTACTAAGCATTTATGAAAAGCCGTCCCCCTCCCCCCCGCACCCGGCTCTCTCTCTCTCTCTCTCTCTCTCTCTCTCTCTCTCTCTCTCTCTGCACATAATTATCATCCTGACCACTCGCGCATTCTCGCCTCCAAATCCTCACCCGACTCTGAGTGATGTTTCATTGTTTATTAACTCCTCCTTCAAGGGTCGTGTTTCAACGCTTCTAAATGAAAACATTCATCATGGCTTCAGAGCGGAATGGAATTCCTCTTCACCCAAAAATACGCTCAGAGATTAGAGCAGATGTGGTGCTTGTTTTCCTCATTCTCTTTAAAGGGTATAAACAATATATCTTTAAAATTTTCAATATGATTGGAAAACGAGAGTGTATGATTTCGGTACTAAAATGAAGGTGTTTTTATTTGCAAATTTGGTGTTCTTCTACTGGAATTTAGTAGTAATTTACTGTAGCACAGAGACCACTTGGTGAAAACTGAAATAACTCTGGTACTTCAAAGAAATTTCTATGAAAACTATATAGAGTCAGTATGATTATATATGAAATCCTTTAAAGCATCGCGCATGACATAAATGAAACGCAATCTTTAAGAGATTATATTTCGCAAGAAATACACGTTGAGTCTAACTTAAAACCCTTTTCTAAAAGAGGCCTAAAATTTAGTCTAACAATAGGCGGTAGGATAGCCTCTAGAAGGAGATGCGTTACATAGGATTCAAGGAAAGCATAAACAGGTCGAGAAGCGCACTTATACAGTAGAGGGGAAAGACAGTTTTCTCATTAAACAAAACGACAATGGTTGACCTCCGTGAGTTTAATGTTGGATGTGTTGTCCTGGAAGAGTAAAAATCTCTTTCTAAGATTAACGAAAACATGGACGAAAAAGTTCCCATACAAAGAGAGAGAGAGAGAGAGAGAGAGAGAGAGAGAGAGAGAGAGAGAGAGAGAGAGAGAGAGAGAGAACTATTATCAGCTGAATTAGCACATCCCATTATTATTTCTCTAATATGATTGATAATGAAATTTTGGAGCGAAATGATTTCCTATGTAAATTTCTCCAAACAGTAAAGGGACAGAAACAATATAAATTACAAATCGAAAATAACGAAAAATGTCATAATGTCTTGATGAATGATACAGCACCAATAAATCTATCGACAACAGAGAAGTCATTACGAGAATATCTATATCAGTTAATTAATGGAAAAACAGTGATTCCATTTTCCAAGTTAATTAAAATAAAAATGACATAATTAACTAAAGATTAATCAAAACTCACGCCCTCAATGTATATTCATTTCAGAATCAGGACTGAAACCAATCACATACGATTCATAATCTAATCAATTCTGTTAATAATAATGAACAGCTTTCATTAAAAGAAAAATGGGTAACGATCACCGAGTCTGTTTACAACACTGCACCAGAGGCGTCCGTCCATCCATCCTCCATCCATCCATCCATCCATCCAGCCGGGACTGAGTGACGCGTTCATTTGGAGACTGAAAAGATAAAAGCTGAGAGACCGAGACTTCGACCCTAACTGCGATCCGATGGAAATGAAGAGTCTATTGGAGAGAGAGAGAGAGAGAGAGAGAGAGAGAGAGAGAGAGAGAGAGAGAGAGAGAGAGAGGGTCCGGTTTCGCTCTTCACGATTCCCATCGGCCTTTGATGAAGAACCCGGTGTTTTTGGTCTTTTTTTTTGTTTTGTTTGGCCGGAATTTCACGGAGCAAAGGTGACGCTGGAATCATTGGAATTCTTTTTCGGAAATCAGTTCCATGATTTTTTTTTCACTGACGCCTAAGTTCATTCCATGGAATTTGCTTAAACCGTATGTGTGTGTTCTTTCTGAAAATATCAGTATATTCATATGAATATGTATGTAGACTCTCGGTAAGTCTGATAAACTTTCTCTCTCTGTCTCTCTCTCTCTCTCTCTCTCTCTCTCTCTCAAAAGAATGTAAATATAACTTGATTTCAAAAGAGACGGTTAAAGCCCGAGTAATCATTCTTCATCTATCAAGGTTTTACAAAGCATTTATGAAAAGCCCCCCTCCCCCCCTCTCTCTCTTTCTCTCTCTCTCTCTCTCTATCTCTGCACATAATTATCATCCTGACCAGTCGCGCATTCTCGCCTCCAAATCCTCACCCGACTCTGAGTGATGTTTCATTGTTTATTAACTCCTCCTTCAAGGGTCGTGTTTCAACGCTTCTAAATGAAAACATCCATCATGGCTGCAGAGCGGAATGGAATTCCTCTTCACCCAAAAATACGCTCAGGGATTAGAGCAGATATGGTGCTTGTTTTCCTCATTCTCATTAAAAGGTATAAACAATATATCTCTAAAATTTTCAATATGATTGCAAAACAAGTGTATGATTCCGGTGCTAAAATGAAGGTGTTTTTATTTACAAATTTTGTGTTCTTCTACTGGAATTTAGTAGTGATTTACTCTGGCACAGAGTCCAGTTGCTGAAAACTGAAAAAACTCTGGTACTTCAAAAAAGATTCTATGAAAAGTATATAGAGTCAGTATGATTATATATGAAATCCTTTAAAGTTTAAAGCATCGCAAATGACATAAATGAAATTTAATCTTTAAGAGGTTATATTTCACAAGAAATACACGTTGAGTCTAACTTAAAACCCTTTTCTAAAAGAGGCCTAAAATCTAGTCTAACAATAAGCGGTAGGATAGCCTCTAGAAGGAGAAGCGTTATATAGGATTCAATAGGATTCAAGGGAAGCATAAACAGGTCGAGAAGCGCACTCACAACTTAGGCGTCAGTGAAAAAAAAATCATGGAACTGATTTCCGAAAAAGAATTCCAATGATTCCAGCGTCACCTTCAGTCGCCTGATTAAACAAAACGATAATGGTTGACCTCCGTAAGTTTAATGTTGGATGTGTTGTCCTGGAAGAGTAAAATTCTCTTTCTAAGATTAACGAAAACATGGACGAAAGAGAGTTCTCAGAGAAAGAGAGAGAGAGAGAGAGAGAGAGAGAGAGAGAGAGACAGAGAGAGAGAGAGAAGAGAATTATTTTCAGCTGAATTAGCATATCCCATGTTTATTTCTTCTTTATTATGATTGATAAAGAAGTTTTGGAGCGAAATGAACCCCTGTGTAAATTTCTCCAAACAGTAAAGGGACAGAATCAATATAAATTACAAATCGAAATTAACAAAAAATGTCATAATGTCTTGATGAATGATACAGCACCAATAAATCTATCAACAACAGAGAAGTCATTACGAGAATATCTATATCAGTTAATTAATGGAAAAACAGTGATTCTATTTTCCAAGTTAATTAAAATGAAAATGTCATAATCAACTAAAGATTAATCAAAATTCACTCCTCAATGTATATTCATTTCAGAATCAGGACTGAAACCAATCACATACGACTCATAATCTAATCAATTCTGTTAATAATAATGAACAGCTTTCATTAAAAGAAAAATGGGTAACGATCACCGAGTGTGTTTCCTGCACTGCACTAAAGGCGTCCATCCATCCATCCATCCATCCAGCCGGGACTGAATGACGCGTTCATTTGGAGATTGAAAAGATAAAAGCTGAGAGACCGAGACTTCGACCCTAACTGCGATCCAATGGAAATGAAGAGTCTGATGGAGAGAGAGAGAGAGAGAGAGAGAGAGAGAGAGGGTCCGGCTCCGCTCTCCACGATTCCCATCGGCCTTTGATGAAGAGCCTGGAGTTTTTTTTGTTTTTTGGTTTGGCCGGAATTTCGCGGGGCTAAGGTGACGCTGGAATCGTTGGCATTTTTTTCTCAATTCAGTTCCATGATTTTTCTCCATTGACGCCTAAGTTCATTGCATGGAATTTGCTTAAAACGTATGCATGTGCACTTTCTGAAAGTATCAATGTATCAGTATGAATATGTATGTAGACTCTTGCTAAGTCTGATAAACTCTCTCTCTCTCTCTCTCTCTCTCTCTCTCTCTCTCTCTCTCTCTCTCTCTCTCTCTCTCTCTCAGCAATCCTTCTCAAAAGAATGTAAATAAAACTTGATTTCAAAAGCGACGGGTAAAGCCCGAGTAATCCTTCTTCATCTATCAAGGTTTTACAAAGCATTTACGAAAAGGAACATTACTCTCTCTCTCTCTCTCTCTCTCTCTCTCTCTCTCTCTCTCTCTCTCTCTCTCTCTCTCTCTCTCATAATTACCATCCTGACCGCTTGCGCTTTCTCGCTTCCAAATCCAACCTGACTCTGACTGATGTTTCATTGTTTATTAACTCTTCCTTCAAGGGTCGTGTTTCAACGCCTCTAAATGAAAACATCCATCATGGCTGCAGAGCGGAATGGAATTCCTCTTCCCCCAAAAACACGCTTAGGGATTAGAGCAGATGCGAGTGTTTTTTCATTTTCTTATTAGTTAGATGAAATATCTCTTTAGAATTTTTATTATGATTGAGAAACGAGAGTGTTTATTGTTGCTGCTGCTAAAACGAAAACATTTTTAGTTGTTAATTTTGTGTTCATATATTGGAGTTTGCAAGTGATTTACTTTGGTTTAGAAACCAGTTGCTGAAAACTGAAGAAATCCTAGTATTTCAAAAAATTACTTATGAATAACCGTATAGATTCAGTGACGTTAAACAGAATATCAATTCCCTCAAAGTTTAAAGTATCAAATACCACTTACATAAAGTTATAATGTGTAGGAAAATAAAAGCATTCCACGAGAAATCGAGGCGGGACAGACTATTAACGACCCTTTTCTAGACGAGGCCTAAGATCCAACCTCATAATGAGAGACAGGTTAACCATTTACAAGCAAGAAGGTTATGTAGGGTTCTAGGAAAGCACAAGCAAGTTGAGAAATCCAGTTATGCATTAGAGGGGAAAGACAGCCGATTGATGAAGCGAATCGAAAATTGCTGATCTCCATAAGGTAAATGGTGGATGTGCTTTCTTGAAAGAGTAGAAATCTCTCCCTAAACTTATCGATAATATGTCTGAAAGAGTACCCAGAGAGAGAGAGAGAGAGAGAGAGAGAGAGAGAGAGAGAGAGAGAGAGAGAGAGAGAGAGATTTTGTGTCAGACAGACCTCGAGAGGACGTGAGCTTCATAGTATATATTTGATCTATTTTGTGTGTACTCTGACAAAGAGAAAAAGACTGTTTTGAAATAGGAATAAAAACTTGGCTTTAGATTCAAATTTCGAAATCTAAGTTAAGTCGTTTCCAAAATAAATTTGAAGGAAGAAAATCAAAGCGTTAACCGGACAGGAAAATTAAAATGGTCTGCCTTAATTTTTTTTTTTCCTGTATTTAATTCTCCGGTATTATCCATTCCTTGTTAAACAATTTTTCATTTTCAATCAAAACAGTCATTTGATTCTACACCACTAATCTAGGAGATAAGAATTGATTTTACCATTTCACAACAGCTTTTATTTGGAATTTATATCTCTCTTAATCATTAATTAATTTATTTATTTACATAATCGCAGCCTATTGTCGGTAAGATAAGGCTACAAATGAAAAAATAATAAGCAGGAAAGTGGGCCCTGAAAAAAAAAAAATACAGAACTTTGAACTCGAAAGAATATCGAAGCCCCGATAGGGAGAGAAAATTATATATATATTGTTCACAATATAAAGAAGACTATGTTGGGATAGAAGAGGAAGGCTAAACGCTCGTAAAAATCGTTCGTTGTCACCGAACTGTCAACAAACCTTACGGGAATCTGATGCGAACAGTTATTCATTACAATGAGGCTCGCGAGTGAATGAATGAAACTGAGGCTACGATTGTTAAAGACAAACAGCATATGTTACGCGCGCTTCGCTCATGTCTTTTGTTTTGACTGCTTAATTACTGCCATTTCTTGGAAATCATTAATACAAGCTACGAAGACACGGGCCACTTGAAACACGAGAGAGAGAGAGAGAGAGAGAGAGAGAGAGAGAGAGAGAGAGAGAGCCATCACCAGTCTACAGTAATTTCTTGTAACTTCAAATTCTTGACTTCAGACTCAGAGTACGTAATTAAAGACGCCTGAACTTTTGCAGAGGTGATGAAAACTGTTTCTTAGGTATTTCCAGTGTGAAAATGAATGAAACTTCCCTTGAAATTTATACATACTAGGATTAGATTTTAAGATCGTTTAAGAAATATTTTATAACCCTGAAAAATCATTAAGTGTGAAAAATTTAACAGACTAAGAAATATATATATATATATATATATATATATATATATATATATATATCATATAAAAACATATATATATATATATATATATATATATATAAAATATATATATATATATATATATATATATATATATTTATATATATATATATATTTATATATATATATATATATATATATATATATATATATATATATATATATATATATATATATATATATATATATATATATATATATATATATATATATATATATATATATATATATATACATATATATATATATGAAAACTCTAGGCGTCAGATTAAAAAAAATCATGACTCCGAAAATTATCTTTAATTCCCAACTACTCTGAAAAGAAGACCCCACTCGTGCAAAGTGTGACTCTTCAAGAATTTCCTTCCCACATTCGTCCAACATTCTTCTTTCGAAAAAAACGATCACATCGCTCCGACAGAAGTCAGACGAGAATCGCAAAGTCGTCGAAAAAGAGGACAGGGCGATCTTTGGCGCCATGATGAGATTTTAAAAAGATGCGAGGCCCCGTTTATGCCCGAGAGTCCTCATTCCGTATTCATAGGAAGCTGGCGAGAAAGACAAGCGAAATTTTAGCCGGCCATCAGCTGCTAACGCCTGGAAAATGGCTTTGGCTGATGTAGGTACCTCAATTAGAAGGAAGAGAGACGGAGAGAGAGGCAGGGAGAGAATTGGAGATTCTGACGTAGGCAGGAAATGATAGAAGAGGAATACCAGATATACACACGCACACACATTTGTATACATATATGTATACATGTAAGCACAGACATATATAATATATATACATATATATGTATATATATTTTTATACATTATATACATAGATATAAATAAATATATATACATATATACATATATATTATATATATATATATATATATATATATATATATATATATATATATATATATATATATATATATATATATATATATATATATATATATATACAAAGAGAGAGAGAGAGAGAGAGAGAGAGAGAGAGAGAGAGACAAGGCAACAAAATCAAAAGTTGAAAATAACCAGTTGACTTTAGCTAAAACCAAGCATTTCTATATTTTAGGGTAAACGACAACAAGAAAGCAACGAATGAATGACATCCGAACTTATTTTACGCCGTGCAAAGTTGTGATAAATTTGCTTTAGAATGATATATAGCTTTTTTGCTATTCATGCGTAATTAAATGAAAAGACGCAAAAATTGTTAAGATTTTCTGTTGAAAACTCCTAAAGCGATATTTCTCTTTGATCCTCCTATGGAAATTTAATCTACAGTACAAGCTAAGACAAAGATTTTTGTATCATTTTGAAGCAGAATAGTTTTAATTTATTGTAATGTGTTAAAAAGCCAAAGCAACAAAACTAAAAGGCCGAAATTATCTGGTGCTGAGAACAATGCTTTGCTGTAATACAGAATTTTACAAATATATAATGATGAAGGTAGACTTTTTCAAAACATCACAAAACTAAAATAAATTATCCTTCCAACGATACTTAATTCACCCTTTACTCAGTTAAGCAGTTAAGCATATTAACGTAGTATCTGGTGGTAGGGGGATACTAATATATACATATGTATTGATTTAGGTTATTTTCGCCTTAACCTACTTCTCATGGCCTAAATATATTTTACCTCGACTTATTTCTTAAGGTCAAAGGTCATCCTAAAGATCAAAATGTTAGTATTTTTGCTTCAATCTCGTCAATTATTCTGCAGTATGAGTCATTTTGGAACAGGACTTATTCCTGCTTGGGAAATGAATTGAGTTTAAGGTCAGACTGAAGAGGCCATTTATAGGAATCGTATGTTGTGTTCAATATTCACTTATGTTTTCCCTTTCGATGTGATATCAGTTCAAACTCATATACCGAAATATTATACAATTCCTTTCAGCTTTTGGACTCAACGCAATCTCAAGGGCTCTGTATTGTTTTCTTCTAGCATTAAGACTCCTTTTCAGAACGAATATCTTGTAATATTCATCACTGGCTACAAAGCCTCTTACAAAATTATTCTTCTTCTTCGCATCCGTTACAGGATTCTTGGGCAGCAAGGAATCAATCCTTCCTCTATTTTGCCGTCCCTTGTTCTAAGAGGATTCAGATAAAGAGATAGAAAAAGGAGGCAGAATCACATCAGATATCAAAAATGACATATTTCTGACGAGAATAACGTATAAACTTTTATCCGGTAAAGGAGTTTACTGAAAGAAACAATTATTTTTCAGCAAATGCTGCGTTGATTCAACAGCACTTACAATGGTTTAGTTTTAAGACAACATTTTGTTAAGATGATACCGGTATCCATAACTGACTAATAATAATAACGAGTAATAACAATAGCTATAATGAAATTTGCTCTGATAATCAAAAGGTTAAGGGTCGGTGTGAAGACGCTTGATATGAGTATTAACCAGTGATCTGCAACTTTTACTCTACAAGTAACTGTATCTTATTTGGAGGTTTCAGCCAGCCATTCACTTAGCTAACCTCTTTAGCAATGCATTATATGCCCGTTGCACGTACCAAGAGTCCATACTATCTGAGTCTTTATTTATAGTTAGCTTCCTTTGTAGTTTTCATAGACTTATCAATCTGTCGTAACCACAGTGCCCTCTTCGCTATTTCTAAATGAGAAACAGGAAGAGTGGAAAATTGGGACATAAAAGAATGCAAATTTTTAACAAAGTGAGAGAAAGGAAGAAAACGAAAGGTTAAAGATGAACTTGGGGAAAAAAAGAATAAATAAGTAAAAATGCGCCGAAGTCTCTTCGGCGTAATCAAGTTTTCTGTGCAGCGTATAATCAAGGACACAGAAAATAGATCTATCTTTCGGTGGTCTCGATATAATGCTGTATGAGCCGAGGCCCATGAAACTTTCAGCCATGGCCTGGTAGTGGCCTGTCTTATAGCTGTATCAGACGCACGATCATGGCTACCTTTAACCTTACATAAAATAAAAACTACTGAGGCTAGAGGGCTGCAATTTGGTATGTTTGATGATTGAAGGGTGGATGATCAACATACTAATTTGCAGCCCTCTAGCCTCAGTAGATTTTAGATCTGAGGGAGGACAGAAAAAGTACGGATGGACAGACAAAGCCGCACGATTAGCGGACCTAGGTGAGGTAAGTGTTCTGGTAGAAGGCAGATTAGTAATAGGACTAAGGATAAAGTGGAATGCTAAGTGTATAAAGAATCTACTAGTCAATTTTTTACCATGTGTATGCAATTGTAATAGCCACAATGCCTCCTTAGCTTCTCGAATTCTTCACTTTCTGGATACCCTTGTAATTACAAAGCTCTAAGATCTAAATAAAGAACCAGATGAAGAAAATCTGACGTCCTTGGTAGGATTCGAACCCGAGAGTTAACGTGACCTCGTTCTGATATACCGGACGTGGGTTCGAATCCTGCTACGGACATCAAAATTTCTGTATTTGGCTCTTCATTTGGGTCTCATGGCTTTGTAGGGAAAGCTTATCCAGAAAGTGAAGAAATGAAGAAGTTATGGGGCCACTGAGGTTACAACAGATTGATAAGTTTATGAAAACTGCAAAGGAAGATAACTATTAGTAAAGACTCAGAGGGTATGGAATCTTGGTACATTTACTGTATCTACAAAAAAAGAAAGCAATTTTAAGGGTCGTAAAATAAATGGCTGGTTGAAATCTCCAAATAAGATAAAGTTACTGACAGAGAAAAAGTTGTAGATCACCAGTTTAAGAAACCGAGAACTTAGAGGGCATTAGGGTACTACAATTACATACGTATTTGGTAAAAAAGTGACCAGTAGGTATATATATATTATATATATATATATATATATATATATATATATATATATATATATATATATATATATATATATATACTTATATGTATAAATATATAAATATATATATATATATATATATATATATATATACTTATATGTATAAATATATATATATATATATATATATATATATATGTGTGTGTGTGTGTGTGTGTATATATACTTGTATATATGTGTATGTATATATATATACATATATATATATATATATATATATATATATATATATATATATATATATATTTATCAATCTACTTCACCCTTAGTCCTATTATCAATCTACGTCCTATCAAAAGGCTTAGCTCACCTCTCTGTCCCCTAATCGCCCTATCAGCATCGGGCTGTAAAAGAGAGGCAGGTCACATTACTTAGCCTCGGGAATCGTGGCCATTACTTAGGCTTTGCCATTATCGAAATTAGTCGAAGTTGTGGTTTTTTTATTCTTTTTTCCCTCCATTTCCTCTTCGATCTATCGTTGTTTTTTTGTTTTTCACTCTCCTCCAAATGTCCACTTCCTTTTCATTAAATTGTGATTTTTAGTGTCTCTCATTTCGTATGCTTTTAACTTTTATTTACCTGTTTTCCATTTATCAGTCTTAGTATGCTTCATCTATCTTCAAGCTTCTACCTGCTTTTACCTTTATTCCTCATTCCCATTATTTTATCTATTGTCCTCTATTTTATCCCCTCTTTCCTTCCATGTCTGCAAAGACGGAAGAGAGACGGAGGGAAGAGTGTTGTGCCAGGTGTGTGTGTGTGTTCGTGTGTTCTGACGGATAATGATGGGTTGGGAAAAATTTCGTGTTTACGAGCGATGAAAATATTGGATGCAATAGATTGCCCAAAAATACGAAAAGTCAGACCCTTGATAAATTGCTCATGGAAATTATTCTTTGTAGGCGATGATAGGAAAACTCGTTTTGCATCAGAAAATAACCGTTATTTTATAAACCGGACCAAATTCTCATACATCTGGTTTCGTTTATCAAGGAACACGTTTGAAATGTCCTTGCTTATTTTGATCTCAGCACTTTACGTGATTTATTTTTTATCCTTTTTACCTTGTAATGTTTAAAACGTATCTTTCATTTTAGTTACATTCATTTCTGTTCATATTTTTAAAGAAATGATTGAATGAAAGTATAAACCAGCTCAGGATAAACATTATTACTCATAAACAATTTTTCATGCCTTAGTGTATATATCGATTTAATAAGTCGTCCAAATGTATAATTACACTGTATACATATGGAGAGAAGTGCGTAAATCCACAAAACATACATACATACATACATACTGCATTATTGCGAGGTTCCCAGAATTGCTGCTCCGTACCATAAGAGCAAACGTCTTCGAGAAAATAGATTCTGAGAAGTCAGCCTCAGAGAAGTGACAACTTTCTCTCTCTCTCTCTCTCTCTCTCTCTCTCTCTCTCTCTCTCTCTCTCTCTCTCTCTCTCTCTAATTGTCAAAGCGCACGGAAAGAGGAGTAATACACTGGCTTACCATTATATATGCATGCACAGACAAACATACACGCATATATATATATATATATATACATATATATAGGTACACACACACACACACACACACACACACACACACACATATATATATATATATATATATATATATATATATATATATATATATATATATATATATTACATATTGGTCATATGACAGCCATCCAGAGCTATAACTGGGGAGGCATACCTCAATGCCAAACTACAATCCATCATCCAGCTGGTTTCTGGTGCTCATCTAGAGCAAGGCCACAATTTTCGATTGTCGGATAGAATTTAGGCCAAAGGTCAAGGCTGGGACGTATGAGGTCATTCAGTGCTGAGAGGGAAATTAAGAGTAGAAATGCTTGGAATGTGTAACAGGAGGAAAACCTCGCAGTTGCACTAAGAAACAATTGTTAGGAGAGGGTGGATAGCAAGATGGAAGAAAGAGAATATTGACAGAGGTACAGTAAAAGGAATGGAAGGGGTTGCAGCTAGGGGCCGAAGGGACGGCACCACCCTCCTACGGGGACCTAAAGACAGGCCAACCTGCTTGGCAGAAGGTGCCCTGAGCTCGGGCTCTAATTCAGGTACTAACACTTGGGTCAACTGAATCTGTTGCTCACTGAGTGAATTTGCTGTAAATTGTTGGTGCTATAATGATTGATTTATGGCTACTAAAACTGGCGTCACAACATCCAGGTCATTATCGCCGATTAAGGGAATGTCATTTCACCTTTGCTGATCGACATTCTCAAAGATTTAATGAAAAAAGCTGTAGATGGAAGAGAAAGTTTAAGCTGAAGCAAAGATAAAAACCTTAGAATATGCAGGTGATGATGTTTCAAACATCAAAATGCCCCAAGATTTACAAAGCTTCCTTAAAAGGATGCGTCTGGTGTCTAGAGAGCTGGAACTCAAAATGAGTCTAGGGAAAAACGGAAGTAATGAGGGGAGAGTATGACCAAAGGGGCAAAATAACGTGAGACACTAACCCAAGGAACACCAAAGACAATTACTGTAGTCAAGCGAAGTCACTGTGCTGCCCATCAACTACTATTCATAAAAATCAATAATTACCAAGATATCCATATACTTAGCCACGCACATACACGTTCGTATGTGTGTATACATGTATATACATACACATTCATACATATGCATAAATATATATACATATGTATATATACACTATATATATGTATATATATATATGTATGTATATATATTCCCTTCACACAAACAGAGAGAGAGAGAGAGAGAGAGAGAGATTAGTTACCTCATTTAGCAACAGGTAGCCCTGAGAACAATGTAAACCAAAACTCCGGGAGCAAACAGTTTCTAAATACCAGTTAAAAAAAAAAAGGTAGCAGAGGGTTCTTTAAGAGGTTTAACTGAGCATTGAAGGTAATGGAAGAGTACGGCACAGACAAGAGTATTAGGTTTTTATATCGAAGAAATGTATTACTGCGCTTAAGAATGAATGGATTGATGCAATATACCGAAAAGAAGCATAAATGCTCACGTTGATGCTAATGAGGTCTTGATGTTAGAGTACGAAGCAGCACAGATAATGCGTGAGCCTTTTGCACACGGACCTCATCCTTAATTACGAGGTTTGAGAATGAGTATGGCAGCGACTTCTCTCATTCCTATGTTACGCTTTTATTTGTTACTTAATATATGCAAACAAAAACATCTCCTTCCAGCCAACTGGCTGCCTGCAGCACTTCCGCTGGAGAGGAAATGTGGAGATGAAAGAAGGAAATGAATCTATTACCATCTGTCATATGAATTTTTGTTTCCTCTCCTTTTGTAGGAACAAGAGGAGGAAATTAACTCCTCAAAGGGGTGTGAGAGAAAAAGGAGGAGGAGGAGGAGGAGGAGGAGGAGGAGGAGGAGGAGGAGGAGGAGGAGGAGGAGGAGAAATAAAGAACAAAGAGAGAGGAAGTCTTTTAGAAGCCTTTTGTGACGTTCCTCTCGCCATTAGCTGCTCAGGCTAAACTGCTAAGAGTCTATCATATTACAGAGATCAACACGTTCCTTACAGTCTTTAAAGGTCCCTCCCTAAAGCCTTTATTATTCAAGAAAAGAAAAGATATAGATGTTTGAAGCTTAGTGCCATATTCCTGCTGTCTATTCGTCTACGTCCTGTCTTGATTAAACGGTCACAGTAGTTATAATGGTACTTGTTGCCTGCAAAGTTCACGAATCAATCTTCGATGTAATGAATATAATTATCATTGTGTCTCATAATATTATCATTGCTGCCATTGCTATTGCTGTAATATCAGTAGTCATAATAACGGTCACTAGGCTTATTACGAATTGCCTCTCATTTCGTAAATAAGCTCACTTAACCTGATACAACAAATTTCAAGTTATTATCAAACTATCATTTGCAAATCATTCTGGCCAGAGAAACTTTTATCACCTACGATTTGTAAATTAAAACTTTACTGTATAAGTAGTATCCGAATAAATAATACATTAATGTTTAGGTGCTTAAGCACTAAACATTGTAGGTATAAGACTTTTGATAAAAACATGAAATCTATACAAAAACTGTTTAATACTCTTCATTTCAAAGCAAGTTGTTAAAAACCATTTGAAATTAATTAACAAACATAGAATTATACAAATCTGGAAAAGACTTCCGATAAATCCTTTTGATCTGAATGGTAGTGGACCACAAGCGCTCATTTGACCCTTTCAGCTGATTTTAATTAAGGCGACCAGTTGTTGCAGCGTTTTTAGAAACCAGCCGCTGCTTTTTAGGTCTTTTGTGGTCGAGTTAATGACACGGCACCAAAGAGGAAAGCTAAAGGAAGGGTGTTCACATTTTTGTTTGGGTAAAGGTTGAATACAGCGACAGACACACATAGAAAGAAAGATTCATATACTATGTATTTATGAACAAAGAAAAAGAATGACTGTTCATTTTACACGTAATTTTTCCAACGTTGGTCAGTCAGTTCATTATACTTTTAGCATGTATTTAACATTCATATTTTATCTACTTATTACTTTTATCTTTGTTCAGATGCTATCTGGAGAACATTCTTCTTTGTGGCTAGCTCAGAAGAGAATGGTAAAATCCTTCGAAAATTGTATTTTTTATTGTCTTCTCTGATTTTAACCAGAACTTAGTCACTGCACATAACGGCCTTATAGTCTGCTTGGGATGATGTTTAGTATTTTAGCTCATGAAATGGACCTGCTGACATGTATGAAATGAAATCTTCCTACCAGTGAAATAAATATACGCTACCGAAAAATTCTGCATCGCCAGAATAGACCAATGCATAATTTTATTTATGAGATTTCGGGTTGTCAATAAAAAACTCGGGCATTTTCGGCCATTCAGATTAACAGTGTCAAATGAGGCAGTTGGAGTAGTTGGGCAGGAAAATAGATACAGGAAATGAAGATAAGTACAAGGATCTCAAGCCCTACAGTTGTGCTAGGAAGTAATAGTTAGGGAGGTCGGATAGCAAGCTTAAAGAAAGGAAGCAGGAATGCAGGTAAAATAAAAAGCTAGTAAGTGGTTACAGCGTTGGGCTGCAGAGACGCTGCAAAAGATCTTTTAGTAATGCCTACAGTGCATCATGTATGGTGCACTAACATCACTACTCCCCTACGGGCCCAAGCCAGACCAGGAACACTCAAAATAATAATAATAATAATAATAATAATAATAATAATAATAATAATAATAATAATAATAATAATAATAATAGTAATAATCTTTATTGCGGCTCAGGCCCATATACATGGAAGATACAAATAAACTACGCACAATCTAGATACATAAGGTAACACGACAAAAACAATTATCGGCAGTATCCACACAGTTGCTGAAGAAGTAGAAAAAATAGAATTCATAATAATGGTAATGACAGTAATTATATGGGGAGCAATAGAAAAAATTAAAAATGGTAACAATAGAAAATACAGATTGCAGGCGATTAATTTCCATCTGGGGACCTTAGGTGGTTACAGAAGTCAGGTCCAGTATGATGCTTACCTGGTTTTGTGCAACATTGCTTCAATGAAGCACAACCTAAGTTAGGCAGTTTTTGAACTTCGAGAGCATCGACAAGGATGCTTTTCAGGCTAAAAAAAAGGACTAACCTGTCTCTGTTGGCTGGGCAATTCCAGAGGTTCATACCCACCAAGCCTCCAGCTCTCTTTCACACCTTGCCATGTTTACAGTCCACCATAGGGAAAGAGGCTGTGCTGACTCAGGGTTTAATCTGCAATGGCTTAGCAGAAACAAACCAACCAAGAACTAACCTAACGTCGCTTTACCTAGCTGACTCAGAGGGGGATAACAAAACTAGAAAATTGATAAATAACAGAAGAACAAGCACGAAAGAGAACTGAAGGATATGGGTAAACCCATCCACTTCTTGAAGAAACACCTGAAACACCTTTGTTAATTACAAAATGCCAACGAATCTATTTAAATCAACAACTGCTTGTAAAGAATGACTTTTTTTTTTTTAACTGGTATCCTAATCTTATAACTATAAAGGAATCAGTAATCAGTGATCATTTATTTTATCGAATAATGGCAATAACACTTTTTCTGATTCTTCTACTTAAAGTGTAGTTACTCTTTTATAATTAGCGGTTCCTCCAGCAATTAAGGTCATTCAAAGGAATACGTAAATAAGGAAAAAATATTCCAGGTCCTAAATATTAAGTGACTAGTATTTCTTAACACCAAGTTTGAAGTAAAGTATGTTTATTATTATTATTATTATTATTATTATTATTATTATTATTATTATTATTATTATTATTTGCCAGTGACGCATACTTACATCTGATACGTATAGTCAATGTTTCCGAAATTCACGAGATCATATCTAAAATGTAGACTTGTTGAGGAAAGGGTGATAAAAAACAGACCTGTTGCAAGTAGAGGAGAAATATCCAATTATATACTTTGATGGTGATATATCTATCTATCTATCTATCTATCTATATATATATATATGTATGTATGTATGTATGTATGTATGTATGTATGTATGTATGTATCTGTGTGTGTGTGTAAGACAAGTCATGTGACAGTATCAACAAACCCAGGAAGCAACTGTACTCTTTCATAACTCCTACGGTACCGAAGGAATATATTACCATTCGGAGCTATACAGATTGTCTTCTGCCTTGTAGAAGACAAGAAATCCCGAAAATTTCCGTATCGGAACGTTAACAAAAACTCATGACAATATGGAACTTTCCCTGGAGCTTTTGAGACAACTTGTGGATAGACGGACGACAAGCTAGTGAATAAAGCTAGTGAATAAAGCTAGTGAATAAAGCTAGTGAATAAAGCTAGTGAATAAAGCGACAGACAGACATCAGATTCTGAAGACAGTCAGCCTAGAGGCGTAGGTAATAAATAATATTTGATACTGTAAACAAAAAATTAAGTTAATGTAAAGTAACTTTTAAATAAAAGGCCGTACGCTCTCTCCAACAGTTAGTGAAGCGGAGGAACGTAATATTCGAAGAATGACACAGATCAGACAATACCTATCGTCCTGAACTTTCAAAAGAGAAATTGTTCTCATACCTAAATAGATTCCCTTGTCCGGTTTCTAACAACTAATCCCGATCCCCCAAAAGAATTCGCTCGATTCCTTCATTCATCTTCCCGCGTTTATCATCCCTCGGATCTTTTGAGCGGCAACGAGTCATTACAAGGAGATATTTACTTTCCCTTTAGACCGAAGACTTCTCATTTGGATTCCGCCATTGTTTCCATCAAACTCCGATTCCTTTCATCCCGGGGCGGAATTTGCGTTGCATTACAGGATCAAAGTCGCAGCTAGAATGTTACTGAAGGCGATGATGATTCTTCTTCCTCTCATGTAAATACAGGAAATGAGAACCAGAACAAAAACTGCTGGAGGATGTTTGCATCACGAATCTCATTATCAGCCCGTGAACAGAAGGGGATGGAGGGTGGTGGGAGCGGCTGTCGGGGCGGGAGATAGGGGTTTAGGTATGAGAGTGGGGGAGGGGGATGGGAAGAGGAGAAACAGCGTCTCGCAGACCAGTTGGCATTTTTTATTTTAAATTTTATGCTTCGCTGAGGCACAGTCTGATGAAATTGGAGGTTGTGAAATGTGATGGTTTGTTTAGGAAATACTTCTGATTTGTTCACTGAGGTTTATCATACTCCCAAGCCCTAAGATTATTCGTCTATGACGTACGATGACGCAAACTCACTTACAGCATTCACAAGGAATAACAAGCGACATGTAATACTTAAATAAACGAGACCATCAATGTGAATTTTACTTCCGAGAAAATATATGAAAAGGAAAGATTAATACACCACTAATGGAGACTCGTTTGCAATACTTTTCAGAGCTCAAAGACGGCGTCACATTAAGCCAGCGGAAAAATCGCGGGTTTTGGCGGGAAAAATAGCAGACGACAGACGAGCGCGCCCTTAGAGGAAATTCTCACTCTCGCTTTTTTCAAATTGGATGAAAAGCCCCCAGTCCACGGAGCGGAAATATAGAATCGACGATGGAGCGCTGAAAGCGTTTCGAATAAATGAAATAAAAAGTATTTTCTGCAGTTTGTCGATAGAAGTTGAAAGGTTTAACAAATAATTTAATGTTATATCTGTAATTCATTTTTAAAAGTAGCAATAAGTTTTATTTGCCAGACACAAACACACACACGCTGAATATACATACATACATACATACATACATACATACATATATGTATATATATGTGTACATATGAATTTGTTAAATGTTAATGCACAAGTGGCATCTACTACTTCAAGACAACATTTCTCCATTCCTGAAGGAAAAGAAAATACATAATTTCCTGCTATGTTGCTCCGTTTATTTACTTTCATGATCTTATGGATATCAGTAATGCTTATACTAAATAAACAATGGGACTACGCTCCAGTATAATTATAGTTGTGTACAGTAACAAAGTTAAAGACTCTAAACAAGAATCTGATAAAAGGAAATAAATGTGTAAACCCTACAATTCAGGACAATTGAAAATTAACAAAAAAACATCACTGGAGGCATATCTTGGAGGTCCTTCGTGAAGCTTCACGAGATCAACCTCCTTGGCTCCAGTGAGAGTCCTGTAGACCTGCAG
>NC_089780.1:28505165-28525165 GCF_040412425.1 Macrobrachium rosenbergii | reverse complement strand
TAATGTTAGCGTGATTTCCTCCTTTACCTCTGGAAAGAAGGAGGAAGGAAAAAGGAAACTCTATCATGAGCATTTTCTTATTCTCTCTTTTTCCCATCATCTTCTGAAGATTGGGAGGAAATGTTTAGAAAGATCATTATTTATTATTATTATTATTATTATTATTATTATTATTATTATTATTATTATTAGTAGTAGTAGTAGTAGTAGTAGTAGTAGTAGTAGTAGTAGTAGTAGTAGTAGTTATTATTATTATTATTATTATTATTATTATTATTATTATTATTATTATTATTATTCCTACCAATGAAGGCAAACCGGAAATTTATCTTTTAAGATAAATTTTCAGAGCAAACGAATTCAAGAGGTACAGACCAAGAAAAGAAATAACTATGCAAACAAACATATACAAAAATACGCCTAGAAACATGGTGATTAATTCTAAAACAATAAATTTTAGGCAAAGATACTTGAAGAAGGTATATTATCAGTTGCTTAAAATACACGACATGCACTAAACTGTAAACTAAATGACAAATGGGTCTGTCCCATTCTTTTATCCTCCCCCTCATACCTTCATTTCACGCCCCTTTTACCACCTTCTAAACCTTATCTTTCTTCCCGGGGACCCTTAGGGGTTTAAATCGATTTATAATCTAACCCTCACTCTATTCTATCCCCTCATTGAACTGAAATTGAAGTTGCTTAAACTTTTACGAGCATGAGCGTCCATGAAGCTACGAGATTCAGGCATTGAAGTCGGTGGAATAATAATTGTTCTATACGCAATTCAAAGTTATGGTAGATGGTCGAGCACTTAGTCTCCCTACGATGGTCCTAATCACAATTACCGTAACAGGAAAATCGAACCACTTCTCAGGGCAATTTTGTTTAGATAATAAGATTCCGAGACACTCAGATGAGAGAACAAGATTCTAACGACAGCAAATAAGAGGTAAACCTTGTAACACCTTTGTTATCATTTCTGTAGGCACAGAAGGCACAAGATGCTATGTTTAGCTATCTTAGCGAACTGGATGTGTTTAAGCAAACCAAAAAGTTTTGTCAAACGTTTATAATGATTAGTTGCAGTGTTAAGAACAGACTCTATTTTACGTAATATAATTCAGATGAGAAATTATCTTATAAAAAACTCTAGCTTACCTGAATTTCAATCTCATTTCTAACAATAACATCACCACCCTAGTGCACTTCACGTGGTGCACTTCACGTGGTGCACTGTTGGCATTACTTCAGGTTCTCTGCAGCGTCCCTTCGGCCCCTAGCTGCAACCTCTTTCATTACTTTTACTGTACCTCCATTCATATTCTCTTTCTTCCATCTGACTTTCCACCCTCTTCTAACAATTGTTTCATAGGGCAACTGCCAGGTTTTCCTCCAGTTACGCCTTTGAAACCTTTTTACTCTTAATTTCCCTTTCATTGCTGAATGACCTCATAGGTCCCAATGCTTGGCCTTTTGGTCAAAAATCTTATATTCCAAGAATTACATCACTTACTGATCCAAATATCTCGTTTGCAAGGCCAACTATTATGCCTCCACGAAACGGCAAAAATGACAGCTAATTCTGTACACCGGAGTGGATTATCATCATGATAGGCTCAGCTCACTAAAACCCCCACTACTAACTGCTCTCGGCACGACAGCACGCACACACACACATATCTATCTATCTATCTATCCCGCTACCGGATGTCATAATTACTTAAAATTTCTTGCACTTGGATCTAAGGCTTTGTAGTGACAAGCGTATCCAAAAAGCACGAAGAATTCGAGAAGTTAAGAGGGCATTGTGGCTATTCCAACTGCATATGTACCTGGTAAGAAGTGACCAGTGGATGCTACACACACACACACACACACACACACACACACACACACACACACACACACATATATATATGTATATATATATGTATGTATATACTATGTATGTATATACATATACATAAATATATACAGCATATATATGTATAATGTATACACACACACACACACACACACACACATATATATATATATATATATATATATATATATAATATATATATATATACATATATATATATATGTGTGTATATATATATGTATTAGATCTATTATGAGGATCGGAAGACTGCCCAGTACCTCATGAAGACTAGCCACACCGTCAGCTGAAGCAAGTAATGGTCTACCAATTACTTTGCCCTAGGAATGGATGCCACTATTCCTTCATCGGTATGATCACAACTCACCTCTCCAAGGATTGGAACTGGAATGTAATATTTAAGCCAAAGGCTAAGCGCTGGGACATATGAGGTCACTCACCGCTGAAAGGGAAATTAATAGTAAAAGGTTTGAAAGGTGTGACAGGAGGAAAACCTCACAGTTGTACTATGAAACAATTGTTAGCAGAGGTTCTTCTTTTTTCTTACAGTTCGTTCGGGTTGCCCCAGGTCCCTCAGTGTGAGGCACCTCTGATGTCTACCAGATGGAATGCATCTTCCGGTATATTTTGCATCTTCCAGTCTTGGATGGTCTGGGATGCATCTTAGATATTTGTCGAGCTTATTCTTAAACACATCTACGCTCACTCCTGATGAGCTGGTAGCGCATTGAATAGACGCTGCATTATCGATGCTGGTGCGCGGTGGATTAATGTCCTGTGTGCTTTCCTTAGTTTTCCTGGTATCGTTTTGGGCACTATTAATCTACCCCTGCTTGCTCTTTCTGATATTTTTAGCTCCATGATGTTTTCAGTAATTCCTTCTGGTGATAGAAATTCATTTCTCGTCATAATGTGGTTCGGATTCCACAATAAACTGTAGGTCCCGTTGCTAGGTAACCAATGGTTCTTAGCCACGTAAAATAAGTCTAATCGTTCGGGCCAGCCCTCAGCTCAGTGGTCTGGAAACTAAGCTTACTTTTACATGCCTGGATAATCATGTAGCGTTCTCTTCTTCTTTCAAGACTATATAAATTTAAGAATTGTAGTCTTTCCCAGTAGTCAAGGTCCTTAACTTCTTCTATTCTAGCTGTAAAGGACCTTTGTACACTCTCTATTTGTGCAATATCCTTTTGGTAGTAGATATAGAAGAAAGAGAATATGAACGGAGGTATAGCAAATAGAATGAAAGGAGTTGCGACACTTGCAGGAGGGAAACACGGCAGTCACCCCCACAAAAACCACCACCCCAGTAACCAGACACCACACCCCCACCCTCCACCTTCCCAGTCGGGAGAACAGCAAGGCGCCCCTGAGGTGGCGCAACAGCCACCTTCCTCTCTGAGCGCCTTGCCCAGCTGGCAGAACCCTCCGAAGCCAATGATAATAAAAATAATAGTATTATTATTATTATTATTATTATTATTATTATTATTATTATTATTATTATTATTATTAGCAGGCATGATTCGTTCACATAAGCTCGGGACCTCTAATAATAATAATAATAATAATAATAATAATAATAATAATAATAATAATAATAATAATAATAATAATAATAATGGCGATGATACAAATAATGTCACAGTAATTACAAAGAATTAACTGAGTCACTTTTTCTGATAAGGCATTCAGACAAATTATATTATGTCTGCAAACTGTAATCCACAGAAAATTTAACTGACAGCTTCCTTTAAGGACACATGCATCTTATCATCATGTGGCTGAGTTAATTCTAAAAGTTGTTAAATTTCGTTTACCTCATTATACTGAAGTGTTAGCTGTAAGAAGATTCCACATCCCGGCCGTAGAGGGGATGATAGTTATTTAGTAGAGCCATCCAAGCACTAGTGATCTCCATAGAGTAAATAGCTTGGCCGGTGTTACGAAGCACGCTGAAAGGGGGAAAGGATTCTCCATTAGCTCAGCGGGATAGTGACCGTACTGAAATAAGCAAAAAACACTAAATTCATGCGTATATCAATGAGATAAATTCAATTTATTTATCATTTACAAACTATGAACTTTTTCACTGAAATGCTGAACTGAAATTCAGCTGAATTCCATTACTGCTTACACAAAGCTCAGTACCAGAGAAGATGGTTCATATTTAGGTCATAATTAGAAAATTAAAAGAAAAAATAACCTAACCCTACCGCTTTCATAAAAGTATTAAACAATAATTTTTCATTTGGCTGTGTACATTTCCTGCCCAAAAAGAAATTTTAAAAACACTAATTGCTTTTCAAGAATCTTTATAGCGGTGCTGGAAATATTGCTTATTCGCTAAAATCATTTTGATGAGAGAGAGAGAGAGAGAGAGAGAGAGAGAGAGAGAGAGAGAGAGAGAGAGAGAGAGAGAGAGAGTCATTAAACAGAAGTAAAATATTAAGAAAAATATCATTTACATTTTTATTTGGAAGAGAGAGAGAGAGAGAGAGAGAGAGAGAGAGAGAGAGAGAGAGAGAGAGAGAGAGAGAGAGAGAGAGAGAGAATGAAATCATCGAGAAAAATATCATTTACATTATTTTGGAGAGAGAGAGAGAGAGAGAGAGAGAGAGAGAGAGAGAGAGAGAGAGAGAGAGATCATTAAGCATTACAGAAGTAAAATATTAAGAAAAATATAATTAACATTTTTATTTGGATGAGAGAGAGAGAGAGAGAGAGAGAATCATTACAAAAGTAACATATTAAGAAAAATATAATTAACATTTTTATTTAGATGAGAGAGAGAGAGAGAGAGAGAGAGAGAGAGAGAGAGAGAGAGAGAGAGAGAGAGAGAGAGAGAGAGAGAGAGAGAGAGAGAATGAAACCATTAAGAAAAATATCATTTATATTATTACTTTGATGAGAGAGAGAGAGAGAGAGAATCTTTAAACAGAAGCAAAATATTAAGAAAAATATAATTTACATTTTTATTTGGATGTGAGAGGGAGAGAGAGAGAACCATTAAAACTGAGGAAAGCATTGAGAGAAACACCACTGGAACGAGGCACTCCAACGCCAGATGATTTCCTCCTTGAGGAATAAGTACCGGGGTTTTAATGGCAAAACTCGTTAACCGTAAGTGTTAAAAGACTAACGCTCATTTGAGCGTTGAGTTCGCTCAAACACGAGTCATTTTCCCGCGGGAAATCTCCCAGAAACGCGAAATATCTACTTAAGGTTACAAGAACGTCAAGACCTTTATTTTACCTCTAGTTACTTCAAAAGTCTTGTCTCAGCTCAAGACGTAAGTTATTTGTTTATGTTTTGGCAAACTTGTATCCCTATACAAAAGCATGTGACTATAAAAGTGGCTATATTTGTAAGTTCGCTGTACAGGAATCTGAAGATGTATAGAACAGAATAGAGTATAGAATTAGGCCCAAGGGCCGGGCACTGGGACCTATGAGGTCATACAGCCCTGAAAGGGAAATTTACAGTAATAAGGTTTGAAAGAGGTAACAGGAGGAAAACCTCGCAGTTGAACTATGAATCAATTGTTAGGAGAGGAACGAAAGTAAGAGGGAAGAAAGAGAATAAGAACGGAGGTACACTAAGAGGAGTGAAAAGGGTTGCAGTTAGGAGCCGATTGAGGTGCACTCACGACACTAGGCCCCTACGGCACTGAAGATGTATAGATTATGAGAGTGTGAATTTACATAGTCATCACGTACGTGAGCTGCTATATTTAGAGACTGTGACCTGAAATAATGCATAAGAGACAGAGAGACTGAGCGAGATTGAGGGAGGGTCAATAAAATGCTTAATGTCAAACAGATCAGCCTTGAACTTTCCACTTGCCGACTGGACTGGAATAAAGGTTGTTCCATATTCATCTCTCCTCCTACGTTTAGTGACTGAATACACTATAAAAGCTTTATGTTACTTGCTTTGGGTCTGTCAGATAAAAAAAGCCTAATTGTATGTGCATGATCCTGCATATTGACACACTTTCAATGAATTTACGAAAACAAGAATGCATGCAAGCAAGCAGATACATGCTTGCATGCATACATGCAAGCAATCATGCTTGCATACATGCTTGCTTTAATGTATGTATGCAAGCACGTATCTGGGATCAAATAATTGATCGATTTAAAGATTCAGACTTCAGTTGGAAACTTTTGGTAAAAAAAAGAAAAATTCTCTTCACTCATTTTTGTTCTGGAATTTTTATGTCTTGTCCAATTACAGATTTTTCATTCTGTCTTCCAGTTTTCTGTTTTAGTTTCGATACAGATTTCCAAAACAATTATTTTCAGATATTTTTCTCGTACACTTTCAAGGGTTAACTTTTAGTGTATTTCCTAACATCAAACCCTTTATTTTTTTGTCTTTTTAAAGACCAATCTTATATATTATAATAATTAGGCTGCTCGTCTCCTCAGCCTTCACAGGAAAATAAAGGAAAGAATATTTTTTGTAGGTTATATCTCAATGCTACCTAACAAAGCAAACGAGTTTAAGGCAAGAAACGTACGAGATAAAAACAATTTGTATAACGAACTGTAAAGTACGATGATCTTTCCTCTGTTCTACCCTAAGTCTGTATGCCAATTCTCAGACATCTTGAAAGAATTCCAAGTCAATTAATCCGAAGATATGAGTTCATACTCTAAAGTAGTGTAGGAAATCTACTGTATCGATGGAGGAGGGCCTTGTTACGTCTTCCTAAAATGGAAGAACTCAGTATTTCAAGTATTGTGAATAACTTTTCGACGCAAGGTCATCATATTGATAAAATCTCTTGAAAGTGGTGATGGCAGGCACTTCTTGATATCAGGTAGTAAGCATTGGGTCTTTTACTAAGTAAGGTACGTTTTGATAGAGGGTATTAGGCCCTGACCACACTAGCGGACACTCACCGACGGGCAAACACTGTTCCCATAACCGTTCCACTATACTGACCGACCTATGAGTAAAGAGCAAGGTAAACAGGCCCTTGCTAATTTAGGCATGACTGTCTGCAGGGCTACATTAGGCTTGGTAAGTTAAGCTACAGGACTCTACTTTCTGCTGTAGTTGAGATTGTTTGAGTTTATTGGCACCTGTAGCCATTGTGCTATAACGATGGGCATCTCTGTAAACCATATATTGCCATTTCAGGAGTTTGGAAAAATGCGTGGTTAAGATCTGAAGCTAACTGGGACACAGTGGAACAAGACTAGCTGTTATAAAGTCTGAAAGTTATGTTGACCACCGTTATCCCAGTTTATATATATATAAGAAAAAGTTTTTGTTTCATTCTAAAGAAAACTAAATTCATCCCCAATGGCCAGTCTTACTTGACAATTACTCCGAGCAACGGCAAGCACAATTTAAACGATCTTTGAGAGATCTGTAAATATATCAAGAAATATTCTAATGGAGAAACTTTATTCCTTGTGCCTGCCCTCAAAAACTAGTGTGCTGCTAGTCATTTTGTAGAGAACTGACATGCATATTCTATTCAGGCAAAGCTGTGGGAGACGGCGATAATGAACATAACACAACAGGCAAAGTTTAAGTTTCAAATGCTACCTTATTGACATTTACCATTACAACTTCTCCGCTCAGCTAATGATGCATTCATAAACGTACGATTTATTACTCATTCGTAACGTATAAACTACTCATTCTCTACTCTGTATATTTCATTCCTGCGCGGCTTCTTTTTTTTATTTATTTTTTTTGAAAGTTTAGAGTTTAAGATACCAAGGTTCTTTTTTTCCCCTTAAGTTTAAGACACCAAGGTTCTTTTCTTTCCGTTTAAAGTTTAAGACACCAAGGCTTCCAGTTTTTCTTACGAATTTTAAAGAGATCTAGTTTAAATGCAAAATAATAAACCACTTTATAAACTACATTAGGAAATTTCTTCACTAACGTTAAATAAAATTACGCATTTCTGGGCCATCAACATCTGTGAAAGTGGACGGTTTTCAAGTTTCACAATAATCCGTCTCATGAGACAATTACATTTACAGCACTTGAAAGGTAGTGATAAGAGTACCTTAAATGTCAGTTTATTTTCTTTCAACTGGCTAATTAGCCAACAGTCGACAACCCAATTGTTTGTGCGAGTGGTGAAACACTATTTATCGAACAGCAACCTTTGCTTAGCAAGAGTTTGCCCATAATTATCCAATCATCATCCACCACTTCAGACCACATTTCATTAAGTATAATTACTTAAGCGACTACTTCGATCAACGTGCTACGGATCTTAAAGACTCCGGTATCACACCGGCAATGGACTACAAAACTAAATGTTATAGTATACAACGCACTACAAGAGGTTAAACGAAATACGTCAAATTCAAATAGACGCCGCTTACAACCTCGATACGAGGAATGCTTATTTTTTTTAATCACAAAACTAAGTTACTTTACCAGAGGCGTACAGTAGCGTTTTAACATTATTTACATGCCAAGTGAGACTCGCAGGTACCTTTGCCAGGTTTGTTAGCTATGTACTGGAATATTAGATGCGCTGTCCAGTTGCTACTTCCACCTTGGGCTCACCTTGATTAGTACCAAATTTGGGCTTGCCTTTATAGTACCAAGGTTTCTATATTGTCAGTTGTACAGGACAAAGCAAATTTTTGAACTATTTTACACTGCTCTAACATACCTGCAGTTACTACATTTTTTTCAAGATAAGTACTAGCCAGGTACTAGCCATTTTGCAGCCGTTTTTACCAGCCATTTCGCAGCCGTTTTTACCCACAGGTATGTTACTATATAATCAAAAGCTTCAACAAATTAACTTTGGTTACTGGTAAAAGTGATCCGTTGAAGAGTACAAGTTTCAAGTTAATTTCCTATAGGTTACTAATTTAGGATGGAATGTCATCTTAAAAATCCCTTATACAAATCTTAATGAATTTTATCCTTTATACAAATCTTAATGAATTTTATTCTTCCCCCAGAAGTGGACATAACTATAAAACAAGCTAGAAGAGAACCATTTTATTAAGAACCAAAGGCGGCAATTTTTGCCCCAGAAATTTTCGTATTTACAAAAAGACAACTTAAATACTTTCTTAAAAAGCATTTCCAACATATGCATTTTTCAGTTTTCTCCGAGAGGAAATTAGTACAATGAATCGTAAGGGGCAACATGAAGGTTTTATTCTGAACTATCAAAATTCCGCATAATATTTTCTCATCTGCATATTTCCTTTTATACCTACATGGTAGGGATCCAGCAAAGATGGACGAATGTTGTCAGAGCTATAACACTCGAGAATGGTCAACTTAAGGTTCACTCGGCACCGTCAACTCCAGCATATGCGCCCTGAAAATAGTCAAGACTAGAGGGGGGGTTTCGAAGAAATAAGCAGCACTTTAACAAAATTCTCATTAACAACATTAAAGTGTATTTAAATTTCAACTGCACATATTTAAAATCGCTTTCACCAAATATATTACAAAGAATATCAAAGTAGCAGACTAACTTAAGCAAAAAAAAATTAAAGCATTTCTACCCTGAAATATCCAATAGTCTATACACGGATATGAAAGTAAAATTTTATGAACTAGTCCCCATGCGAGTATTGCAAAAATACACTACCTCCCACAAAATTTAACCTAAATTTCTCGTAAAGTATACAAACTTGAAATAGGAAATCTCACATTATACAAGTAGTATTTAACACTTGCTGCAAAATGCACTACCTCCCACAAAATTAAACCCAATTTTCTCGTAAAGTATACAAACTTGAAATAGGAAGTCTCACATTATACAACTAGTATTTAACACCTGTCGAGCAACACTTCAAGATAATCATCCGATTTGGGCCACGAACAAATTTTTAAGTAGTAACACTAAAATCAAATAACGATACGAGACTTCACTGGTTAACTATGAAACAAGAAACCAAAAACCAAAAAAGATAAGTCAAAACTTCAAAGCAAAAGAAAAAAAAAAATAGGCGAATTTACCAACCTCATGAGATCCAATGTGGAATTAAAAAAAAAAAAAAGCTCATATCCTGTACAGTAGGATCCGAAGACCTACTGTAACAGGATATGAGAAAACCTCAAACCTCCACCCACGTCAGGGGCGCCGCCCCTGACGGGGTGGAGGATTGGAAAAAAAAAAAAATTACAGATTGTCGAGATACGATGTATCAATGGCGTCCAGCTTGGTGGTCATTTACTTCGTCAAACGTCCATCAGCAAAGTAGTCGACATTCAGCCTTAATCTTGACGTGATTGCCTTCAATGTAGACCACCTGATGCCACAGTACCTGAAACAATTCACAACACTAAGGCAATTCGAAAGTTTCTAAATGTTATAAACAAATAATTACACAAAACTCAAGACCCAAAATATAACCAGTTTACTTATATGATTATAGAAAACCGGGTCGCTTAATGACTAACTATCATCGTAAGACTTGCTGTAGACATTGGCTGGACGTCAAATTATTCAGTAAAAAGACTACCACATTACATCCAGAATCTGTAACAACACCATGAAATAGTCTAAAACCAAATTATTCTTTAGAAACAAAATAAAACTGCAACTAAATAGTGGAAATTGTATAACCTTCAGTAAGATATCGCAAAACCCAAGTCTTAGAAAACTAAGAAAAAACCACGACCAACGTTATACTAACCTGCACGATAATTACGGAACTAAAACTACAAACGCAAGAACACATGAAACAACAACACAAGCACAAAGACGATTACCGAGGAAGTAAACAAGCCTTCCCTATTACTCTGGCTTCGACTTCGTTATTGTGAACCGTTGCCAGTCAATGATGGTAAACTCGTCAAACAAGCGACGAAGCTCCTCTTCCACCAACGGTGGTCAGCCAAGGACGCTGGAGTTCTGCACCAGGTTGTCGTCTGCCCAATATGTAAGCAGTATGCGTGGAACAAAATTCAATTTTGATACTTTATACGCTTGAACGAAATCTGATGAATGAACCACTGAAAATTAGTAAAAGATAAAGCCTAATTTTCGGGGCAAATTTAATGCACAACAAAACGCAAAGCTTAGCTGCGATTCTGAAACAACCTGGGGTAAAAGAATACGGTCAGAATAAGGATTTTACAACTCCATTTTGGCTTTGTAATACGTTTACCAGAATTCTAAATAAATTTGTAATGTGCTTTGAATCGATATCATAATTTCATAGAACGCATACTTTTGTTTTTTTGCTTATAGGGCATGTGCAGCAAAAGTACACAAGCACCCATCTGCAAGCAACCAGCAGTAAATCATATAACGCATACAGTTGTAAAAAAGATAGCTTGAGATGTTAAGTACATTATCATATATAAATATATATATATATATATATATAGTATATATATATATATATATATATATATATATATATATATATATATATATATTCACGGTGTATGTGACTAACATTAATATTTAGACAAAGTTACAAACTTATGAATCAGTTATCATAGTGGAGGTTGGTTGATATCGATTCCAAGTACAAACACCTGAATTCGACAGGCATAAGTACGCCAGAGTCGATATCAAATGATATCTGTCTTCATGACTTAATGTTCATAGTCACTGTATTTTCGTTGCTTCCCAACCAGAGGGCAGTTCGAATACCACTGTTGACGAAGCATTTATCACTGATAGTTCCCCTTATGTGTAAGCTATTCCTGAGGTATAGTGAGTTGGATATTAAACGAAATTTCTGGCGTAATACTTTTACATAAAAAAATGCACCTTTTATGGGACTAAAATTCACATTTGGCCAGATGCCATTCAAACTTACGAATATCATGTTGGAGTCTGGCTGATATCGATTCCAAGTACAAAATAAAAAAAAAATGTGCCGAAGTTTCTTCGGCGCAATCGAGTTTTCTTCACAGCGTATAATGCTGTACGGTCCGTTGTTGGCCTGTGTTGTTGGCACCTATAGTGGTGCCATGCTCACGATCATGGGTAACTTTAACCTTAAATAAAATAAAAACTACAGAAGGTAGAGGGCTGCAATTTGGTATGTTTATTGACTGGAGTGTGGATAATTTGTCTGACCGTCCGCACTTTCTTTTTTTCTCCCTCAGATCTTAAAAACTACTGAGACTAGAGGGCTGCAAAGTTTGGAGCCCTCTAGTCTCAGTAGTTTTTAAGATCTGAGGGAGGAAAGAAAGAAAGTGCGACGGTCAGACAAATAGCATCTCAATAGTTTTCTTTTACAGAAAACTAAAAACACTGAACTCGACATCATATGTAGAGCAGTGTAGATATCAACTTACACCTCTCTCGATGACTTACTGGTCAGTCACTATATTTTTTCGTCTGTCCAGCCAGGCGGCAGTTCTAATTCCACACGTGTTGAGGAAGCACTAATTACTCACAATTCCACTTGGGTGTCAGTTCTTCCTGAGGTATAGTGAATTAGATATTACCTTCTGGCTTAACATTTTATATATATATATATATATATATACATACATACATACACACACACACATATATATATATATATATATATATATATATATATATATATATATATATATATATATATATATATATATATATATATATTCGTTTTACCTCAGGTGGTCTAAGGGGCGTCACTAAACGTCGTTGGTTTTCGTGACAGCTGTTCGATCCCGTGGGATGACGAACCACTTATTAATTATAATTCCCCTTCGGTATATATAGTGTACCCATATATTATTTCCGAGGTAGAACGAATTGGATACCAAACGACATTTGTAGCTTGATGTGTGTATATAAAATCAGGGTGATGTGATCAAAATTCATATATATATATATATATATATATATATATATATATATATATATATATATATATATACGTAAGTATATATGTATAATATGTATACAGTATATAAATATATATATATAAATATATATATATATATATATATATATATATATATATATATAAAGTATATGTTTGTTAAATGCTTTTGTAATGGTAATAAGCTTGTTGCCTGGACACGGGTGCCGTAGGACATGCAAATGGCTGGGGATACTGATGCACAGTATCCCAGAGCAAAGAAGCACCCATTGGGTTGTTGTGAGCCCCTAAATTGCGGATGAGTCTCTTCCACAGAAGGCCAACAGAGCTCAGGTCAGCAAGTCTGTATATGATTGCTACCGCAAGTTCCAGTAACCTGTACAATCTGGACAATGTTGTTGTAGGAAGTGCCAATGATTTTTCATAAAAATGAAGTTAGTCCCAAAGCAATTGAGTGCCTAGTGGAAGTTGTAGGCCCTATGTTCGGATGAGATACCCACTGTTGGATTAGGTAAAAAAAAAATTACGAAGGTGTTTAATCACCCGGAATCCTTTGGAACTGAAGAAGAGTGAGTGCTGTTTGTCTCAGAAAAGGCTCACCTTTTATTCAGTGGGTATCCCACCCAAACATGGGGTCCACTGCTTTAAACTAATTGCATTGGAGTCAAAAGTCACTGGCTCTTCCTACAGCATTATCCAGATTTATACCGATTATTACAACTTGCAATTGTAGTCGTATATGAACTTACTGACCTGGTTATTGTGAGTGGCGCTGGCTTCAACAGGAAGAAATTCATATGCAGTGTAGGGGCTGACAACTATCTATCGGATGGTTCTTTGCTTTGCAATACTTTGCAGCAGTATCCCAAGCCAATGGAGTATCCAAAGGCACCTGTATTCAGACAACATGCTTATTACCATTAAAGCAGCCGTCAACAGTTATATCTAGTACATGCTATATAATATAATTATATTTATTATATATTATACTGTATATTACACCCATATACATATGTGTATGTATATATATACAGTCTATATATATATATATATATATATATATATATATATATATATATATATATATATATATATAATTTTTGTGCGATACTCGCTGTCTCAGATCAATTGACTTTACCTGCGATACCAGAAGATCTAGCGATAATACATCAGAATACTGGTTGCATTATACGCTATGAAACTGAACGCAAATTGCACAACCCCTGTTCTATACGCATTTGTGTGTTAGATAATGAATATAATTTACTGATGGCTGCTCGTAGATACGTACTTTGCAATTTTTGTTGCACATATCACACAAGCAAGAAACATACAGAAAGCATGCGTGCATTAAAATTATGGTAAAAAGTACATTAAAAATTTATTGAGAGAAATCCTAACTCATAGCGAAGCGTAACTGTTGGTGCAAAATTTTTACCTTGCTAGCATTCTTGAATCTCAAGTGTTGCAGAGTTGTAGCTGCGTGCTGCGTTTTATTGTACATTATATTTTGGTAGGAGTTTGGCTTTCTCTCTCTTTTTTTTTTTATTTGGAGTGGGTCATTCACGAAATTTCGTCCAAGCTCGGAAGTATTATAAATGAATTGTGTTTTTTGTATGTGATATTCCATATCGAACAGACGAGACCCTGGTGAATTCACCCTGGTGTAGAAATCCAGAGTCCTTGGCTACTTCGCCTGTTCGAGGTGTTTACCGTCATTGACAGGCGATGTTTACAATAAAGAAATTGAAGTCAATATAACAAGGGTCTTTCTTTCACTATGTTGGAAGTGTGTTCTCGTTGGACTTGTTGATTCAGTTTGGTAAGGTTTTGTATTTTTTATTTTTCTATTGTTTGGAATTTTTTTGTAATTCACATATTGACGTGGTTTGTTGTATTTTACTGTTCTTAAATCACAGTAAACTACAACAAACCACGTCAATATGTGAATTCTGCAGATTTTAGGATTATTTTTCCCCTTGTTTGCATTTTATTTTAACTTAAGTTTTCGTCCACCATATTGACTTAATTGTGATGCGTACTGCGTCTTTGCTTAAGATGTGAATTTTTATCCTTATTGCTTCAGGCAAATCGGGTTTCCATGATGTTTAGATCTTGGTTTAAACAGATACAGTTTGTGGAAGTGTGCTCTGCACTAGAAGTATATTTTCAGGCTGTTGTTGCAACGAGTCTTGAATCAAATTTTAAGTTATTTTACGCGGTGGTATACTAAAGTTATTTATATTTGTTGCTGACCAGGTGTTATGGTGATGACGAAATGTTAATCTGTCCGTTATATTTTTACGGTATACCTACAGATAAATATACTAATTTCCTGTATTTTTTAGGTTACCAATTTTATTATCTTATTACAGGTACGATGACTTTCGTCTACACGAGCGCAGCTGGGTCATGAATGATTAGGCTGTTACTCCATACGTTGCTGATAAAGATTGTGATGTGCCTCTCGTTAACGACAGGGGTGGTCGCCATTGACATCGGATCTCTACATTTCCATTTTTTTCCCCTCCACCCCGTTAGGGGCTGCGCCCCTGACGTGGGTGGAGGTGCTCTCAAATCCTGTTACAGTAGGTCTTCGGATCCTACTGTACAGGATTTGAGAGCTTGGGAAAACTTTATTTCGAAAGGTTAGTGAATTTTCCTTTTACTTTGCATTCGGTTGTCATTTTATAAATAATTGTTCCATCCTGGAGTGGATATTGCCACTTAACGAGCGTTGTTAGACTTAACATTGTAATTAAGCTTTTAAGTGCACTACATCTAATATTTTAAAGGTTTGTCGAGCATTATCTCTAGGTTTTAATTCCTTTTACTCTGGTCATATATGTAGTTAAGCTGCGAGATCGTTCAGGTTATTCTCGTTGGCCAGTTTTTCAATATTGCTATAAAGGGACTAATTCATTAAGCTATTGTAATTAGTGTTGACTCCTGATTGTCAGGGTAGTAAGATTTTAATATTTTGCTGTCGTTACTTTGGACAAGTAGTTTTTGGCACCCATTTTGAGTGAATATACTTTAGATACTTGTAATAGTCTGGTTTATTTTAAATTCTCATTACTATGAATAAAACTGTCAAGAATTATAAATACTCCAGCCGAAGCCGAAAGTAACTTCTTTTAATTCTTGCAGATAAGAGACTGGTGGTGAATGAATCCGAAGAGAATTGACCAAGCCTAGAGTGGTTATAGTACGACCCGAGACTTCATATGTGCTAGATCCCTGCACATGTAGGTACTAAATGCAGATGTAGTTGAAATAACTACAGGGTATTAAGATTATGGTTTCGAGAAGTCAAACTTAATTCCGGCTATATATCTGTTACGAAGTACTTTGCTGGTACCTCTCGTGAACCCTTGGGAAATAAGCTTATTAGATGGTTGTAGCATCGAAAGGGTTGTGTGGAAAATTTCCCATTAAATAACAACCGCTTTGCTTCTAAGTAAATTTGTCACTTATCTTTTTGTTTTCTTACATACTGAGGATAGAGGAGCTTTAATGTACTTGAAAATTTTAAACCTCGATATTTGTATGAAAAAAATCTTAAACCACTTGAAAAAGTATTACTTGTTCAATAGTTTACAGAATATTTCCACGTGGAAAGTGAGTATAAAATAGAATGTCTGGGGTGCTGAACTTAAGTTTCCACGTGATAAGTATATGGCCATAGAATAGGATAGTTTGACAATTAAAATAAAGAACTGGAGGCCGATAGAGCGAACGTGGCTCGCTGTATTAACTCACACAGTAGCTTGAGGATTGTACTGTTATGCTCCACGCGATCGAGCTTTGTTCGACGGACTTTGTCCGGTGTGACGTCAGAAGCGGTCAAAGTTCTGGCTTTGCCCGCTGTTTCTCCGCTTCTGACGTCACATCGGACAAAGTTCGATCGTGTGGACGCACCCTTACAACGGTAAAACTGCACTACTAACTGGTGGTTGGAGATACTGTACAGGATCTGAGGCCTTTAGAAATGTAAAATTAACAGTTCGGCTTATGATTCAATGAAGCTTTTACTTTTCTAATTTAAAGGTTTCTTACATTTAAAGCTAAACACTTCGATGAGACCTAACATCTAATCCAACCAGAACTTGAAGAATGGAAGGAAATTAGAGTATTATGAGATAAACATTAGAGGGAATATAATTCTATCCTCTGAACTTAAACGTGAGATTAAATTGATTAGTGTTGCTGGTAACTATCCATAATCTGACTTTTATTGAATAATAACTTGTAATGGAAAGGCAATGGAAAACTGAGGAGAATACTGCTTGCTAAAGTAGATACCTCTAGCTTTTAAGACTGAGGATTTGAGGAAGGGAGGGAGACTGACTGGGAACTTCTTGTATCGCGTCATTTCACCAGAGCATAGTACAGGACAATATTGTATGTTATATATGCTTTTGGAACCTTGATATTTGAAACTACCTCGCGGGAAATTTTAAACTCTTAACAGAATTTCCTAAAGATCAAGGTTGGAAAGAATTTTTATTTTTAACTGTTAGGCGGGTGGAAACTTCGAAGAATACTTTGTATGCCTACACAGCTGGCATCTATTCGAGAGGGAAAGAAGAGCAGCTTTACTTTTAGCGATGCTGTTCATATTCAACACCACAGTTACAGATACCTTTAATTCCTTACGTGGAAATTCAGTTGATTACACTTTCTTGGAAATATCATTTGGGATAAATTCCATGGCCTCTCTCTCTCTCTCTCTCTCTCTCTCTCTCTCTCTCTCTCTCTCTCTCTCTCTCTCTCTCTCAGGAAAACTTAGTGCGCAATGAAAAACCTAAAATTTACTACAAATCTTGAATCTGAAATATTAAACTTAATTGATGCTAACGCATTATCAGTCAAACTAGGTCTTCAAAATCACGAAATTAGTGGTTTACAATATATAATAGTAGTATTGTCGTATACCTGTACTAAAAACTGGTTTTCACTAGCTACCAAATTTCTGACGCTTCAATTTCTCAAATGTAGTTGATGAACTGCAGAATATTATGGTTATCAATTTCTCAACTGAGCAATAACGGCTACTCATTGTTAGTTTTCATAACTTCATTTACTAAGGGACTGAGGTAGACTTCAGACTAATTATGCCTTTAATCAATAATTGCTTTTCAGAGTAGAGAAAGGGACTGAAATTAGTTTCATTTAAATTCCTAAGGTGGGCTGATTTTGTTTCAATTATGATTAGGTATTTACCGTTTGCTTTGGTTGGGTTTATTTAATTATCGTAGAATATTTTAAGTTTCATGTCTTGTTTTACTTCAGAACTGGGATTCCAACCTCTGTCGAAGATCCACTGAATGTGCCTCATAGTGATGTCTTGACTCCAGTCGATGAAACAAACCCAACTGCCAAATTTGAAACTAAAGGTGAAACTATTGAAATTTTATCATCTTTTGTGGTTCTTGACTGTCAAAAACTA
The DNA here is from genome assembly GCF_040412425.1 of Macrobrachium rosenbergii. Lineage (NCBI taxonomy): Eukaryota > Metazoa > Arthropoda > Malacostraca > Decapoda > Palaemonidae > Macrobrachium > Macrobrachium rosenbergii. The sequence continues at coordinate 28,507,038 of NC_089780.1, read as the reverse complement.
TTTTTTTTTTTTTTTACTTTTTATACATAGCAACCCCTTCGGTAACTACAATGTGATTCCCTGTTGTAGTTTAAAGTATATGTTGAATTTCGTGACAGCCTACATACACTGACCTGTAACACTCTCCGTAGAGGGGTAGCGCCGTCAATGCACCTCTGGGGTGCACTGTAGGCATTGCTAAATTTTCTTTGCAGCGTCCCTTTGGCCCCTAGCTGCAACCCCTTTCATTCCTTTTATTATACCTCCATTCATATCTTCCTATCCATCTTGCTATCCACCTTCTAACAATTATTTCAGAGTGCAACTGCGAGGTTTTCTTCCTGTTTCACCTTTCAAGCCTACTTACTCTCAGTTTCCTTTCCAGCGCTGAATGACTTCATAAGTTCCAGTGCTTGGCCTTTGGCCTAAACTCATTCCATTCCTATAACACTTACTTTTCTTTGTAATTCTCAAGCTAACGGACTACCTCAATTGTTAGTCGGTTTGAAGCTTAATGGTCGTTATTCTTCGACTGAACAATCACTCACAACTTTTCCATTGGAAAAAATGTAAAAATAATTAATTTTACGTTCTAGGACAATAATACAACTGACATGAGGAAATTTCTAAAGCACGATAAAGAGGGTGTTCCCTTTGTGGTAGATGTTTGTATGATTATTGTACGAAATGCAGATGAAGAATGCGGAACCTACTAATTACCGATCTTTTTCTTAAAATGTAAGAGATAGAATATTTACTGAACAGTTTGGTAATGAAGCGAGCTTAATGTAGTTAAGGGGAAATTTTCATTACAAAAAAATTAGGAGTATTAAACTGGAAAAAAACTATCTTTACTTTGTTTTATTAGGAAGCTAAGTGTAACTCAAAAACTTTTAAAGAATTGCAAATTTGGTTTTCTTTGTATCGATCATGTAGGCACAACTCTTCTGAATTTCAGATGTCTAGTATTACATGAATGAGGAATTTGATCCCACAGGACTTCCAACTAAGGAAAAAAGGATCATAAAGAAAATTTAGTAAAATTTGAAACATTTTTCATTTCATGGTATTTGTACCACGTTTTCCATTTCCTATTAAGTATATCTTAGTTTAACCAGACCACTGAGCTGATTTACAGCTCTCCTAGAGAGGGCTGGCCCGAAGGATTAGATTTATTTTACGTGGCTATAAGAACCAATTGGTTACCCAGCAACTGGACCTACAGCTTATTGTGGAATCCGAACCACATTATAGCGAGAAATGAATTTCTATCACCAAAAATAAACACTTCTTATTCTTCATTGGTCGATCGGAGATTCGAACTCTCGGCCAGCAGAGTGCTAGCTGAGAACGGAACCCACTCGTCCAACGAGGAACTCCATTTCCTATTTCATTGTTTTTTAATGTCATCAACTCACGTCTTTTATACCTTGTAGGGGGCTAGTGACGTCAGTGCACCTCACGGGTTGCACTGTAGGCTTTACTAAAGGTTTTTGGCAGCGTCCCTCGGGCCCTTAGCTGCAACCCCTTTCATTCTTTTTACTGTACCTCCATTAATATTATCTTTCTTCCATCTTGCTATCCACCCTCTCCTAACAATTATTTCACGGTGCAACTACGAGGTTTTCCTCCTGTTACACCTGTCAAACCTACTTACTCTCAATTTCCTTCCCAGCGCTGAATGACCTCATAGGTCCCAGTGCTTGGCTTTTGGCCTAAACTCGATATTCCATTCCATTCACGTCTTGAATGCAGAGGTTGACCTGAATAAATTGGCAAAATAATTTTTAAATCCCTATTGGGATATCAAGGTTTTGTCTAGACTTTTTTAGGTTTTATTAGAAAATTGGAGAACCAATTATTTTCTAGGATATATTGGAAAAATTAAAGTGGG
>NC_089780.1:28495165-28500165 GCF_040412425.1 Macrobrachium rosenbergii | reverse complement strand
ACGCGTAACTTTTTCATGTTCATAAATATTAATTCACAAATCTTTAATATCCAATCCACCATGCCCAATAGGAATCATATTTGATAAGTGCTTCGTCACCGGCAGGATTAGAACGTTGCCAGGTTTAAGAGCAACGATGAACAGTGACTCTGTCCACTAACAGCTGTTAAAGTCACTGTACATCGTTAATTTATTTTTCTAACTAGGCAACGGAGCACTTATCAACTACAGTTCCCCCTTGGGTGTAAGTCATTTCCTAGGTAAAGTTCATTAACTATTAAACAATATTTGTGGCTAAATATGTTTAATATAAATAAATATATATATAATATATATATATATATATATATATATGTATATATATATACTGTATATGTGTGTGTGTATATATTATATATATATATATATATATATATATATATATATATATATATATATATATATATATATATATATAGTGTGCGTGCGCGTGTATGTGTGTATGTGTGTGCTTTCGTTCGTGTAACGCGAGTGTCAAGTCTGCCCCTTTATGTGAAGCAAAAGAGAAACAACAGAATTATTGTATAAATAACCTTCTTGGTCATCGTCACGGTCTTTGTCTCATTTTGACAAGGAGTAAACTCGAAATGTTTGACTCAATATTTGTTGTGTACTTATAAACCACATTTTCATTTTTCGCAAAAACTACACACACAGATAGTTAGATAGATGGGTAAATAGATAGATAGATAGACAATTGAATATATTTTCACCGTTTTTGATTATCCCTTTTGAATTAGGTGGGGACCCTTCATGGTTTAAAATATTTTTCGAATAACTTTCACGTCTATGTGTAGGTGTGTAAAAACATCGTAAACACATCGCACACACACCCACACACACATACACACACACACATATATATATATTGTATATATATAAAATGTTTACATGTTCAACATACTTTCGAGCCCATGTATATCTGCACGGTAACTTTATAATAATGGTTGGGAGTTTTCCATGGAATTCTAATTTTTCTCTTTTTAAGCCTGAAAGATATTGTCTTTGTACTGTGACACAGTAATTGTCGTTTAACAAATTTTCCCAGGAATACTCCCGTTTCAGTGCCATTCCTGTCTGTGCCCGCCACTACATTTATATTCTAATTTCAAAAAGCCTATTTTCCATTTCAGAGAGAGATCAGCGGTTAAAAATTTTCAACCTGAATTGGCCTTTTGAGATTCTGAGGAAGAAGAAGAAGAAGAAGAAGAAGAAGAAGAAGAAGAAGAAGAAGAAGAAGAAGAAGAAGTTGGTAGGAAAGCAGGACGTCCCTCTCCAAGACCTCGATCCACCATGAAGACTTCTGCCTTTTTTCCTTCTTTCTTTTTTTGGCTGATGCGTTTTACTGCTAACATCAGACGAACCTGCTTTGCATACTTATAGCGTTGCTCTCTCTCTCTCTCTCTCTCTCTCTCTCTCTCTCTCTCTCTCTCTTCCTTACCTATTTATCCACTTCTTAAACTTACTCTCTTTCTATCTGTCTCTATTTCCTGAACCATGTCCTTAACTATTTATTCATCATCTCTCCATCACCATGTCTGTCTCTTATCTACTCTCTTTTCATTTAATTTATATCAACTCTCTCTCTCTCTCTCTCTCTCTCTCTCTCTCTCTCTCTCTCTCTCTCTCTCTCTCTCTCTCTCTCTGTCATTACCCCCTCGCGATAAGATATTCCTCCTTTCAGCAAACGGTCTCTCTCTTTCTCTCCCTCCCTTTCAGGGAACTCATTCCAATTCCGGAGCGTCACGGTTCTGTGCTTTCCACGAGAACCCGGGAACAATTAAGGTTTCTTTTATAAAAAGAGCATCGATGCTTACGCCCAACTTTTATGTGAGTATATGTTTGTTTTCGATTAAGAAGCGGTGAGTTTGTATGCCTAAGAGCTTTTATGCTGTGTTCGGCGGTATTTTCAGCGCGGCAGTTGAGTAGGTTACGCTGTTTTGCTTTTCTCTACGATAGCCATGATATTTTTGCCTAATTTTCTTTGGATTTTTTTCTTTTTGTATCCGAGGTGTTATCATTTTTGCAAGGTTAAATCAATGAACTTCGTTTCTTCTTACGATTAAGATTTTGCAAAGCGGTTACTGCTTAATATTCGAGTTTTTGAAATCTGTAAAATTTTGGACTTTTTCCATTCAATTGTGCTTATATTAAGACTTGAGAAATTTTTATATGTTATTCATTTTACAGTTTACAGCTTCCGGTGTTTATTTGTGAAGCTTTCTTGAACATCAAAACATCAGAGGTTTTGGAACTAGGACTAAAGAGGAGTGAGTTCCATGTTCCGAAGATATGACCTACGAATTGAAGACAATCTCAATTCTGACTTCCATGGTGAGTCTTCGTTTAGGTTTGCAGTCTTTTGCTTGAGTTTTTGTTCATTATTAAAGGATTCTTTACGTGGACTGTGTTAAATCTTACCGCTTAATCACTAAGTCTACATTTTCACTTTAATCGTGTTTTACACAGAAGTTCAAATATGTGTCCGTGTTTGGCAGTTGTATTCACGACTGTAAATGGCATATTTTGATACCCTGAAGTCGCACAGTGGAAAGGGTTACATACCTTAGTTACAGTGGTTCTCAACAAGGGGGGGATTTCAGAATTTCGGCGCGGTGGTTAGAATTGCGACCATAGATTGGCAAGCTTAAACTGGCTCTAGGACCACAAAACGCAGTATGCATCGGTCCGCACTACTGAGAGGGCATGCTGGGCTTTCTCTCCGCTAGCTTGAGTGTTTGTGTTAGTATTTTGTTGCATATTATTTGGAATGCACCTTTTGAGGCAGACAGTTTTGGAAAAGGTGGGAGATTGTGTTAGGAATGGTGAAAGGGTGCATGGGCCAAAAAAGCTAGAGAACCGCCTACCGAGAGATGTACTAAGGCTTAGTAGGCCCTACATCTCTCGGTAAGCGGCTTCCTACTCCAAATCCTTCCTGTTACAAGAGGGGTTTGCTCTGATTCCTCTTCTCGGGGGAATGGGGGCTCTTCTATAGATGCCAATAAACAGAACCCGCGAGTCTACACCATTCTTCTCTCTCTCCTGTTCTTCACTGAACCTTACTTTGACTTCTTAATTAGCAAGCTTTTCTCTTGAAAAGAGATGCCAGACTTCACCCTCTGTTGTTTACTGTAAAATATAATAAGAAACCAACACATTCTAATCTCACCTAATCTAGGTTGCTGTAACCAAGCAGTATTGATTCCTCCAGGTCGTGTTTGGAAATGTACCCCAAAATCAACATTTTCTAAGCTTGCCTTACCTAGGTTTTGTTTCATGACCTGGGTCTTTCTCCTCTGCCCCCTATTAACATCAATATCTGTTACTGTGTCCAACCTAACAAAACATTTTCTACGAGTGATATTGTACCAAATTATTATGGCAATATCTAGTCTTACTTCCGACTCAAAACATTTCTTCGCACAGTGCTTTAAATTATCACCTAACGTTACTAGCAAAATAGTTATTGTTAGTATGTGCCACATACTTCAGACATTTTATCATCGGTGGATTAATGTTCTCTTGCCAGGTGTCTGCAGCCTTCCCAGGTCTTTATCTTTCAGACAAGAGTGTGCATCCTGGGGTCTCCCTTTGCCGAATAACAGTAATGACTATTTAGACCAATGCCGAAGTGTATCCTGTTTGTCCATTTTTTAACAATTTCTATTGTAATAAGGAGCTTCTGTTGGTATGTTGTATCCTACGCACTTGGCCGCGTTATTCTGCATTACTTACTTGTGGGAGATGTATACAGTAGAAGATTTAAAGGTGGTTTATTAGTTTAGGCCTATGTCTAATTTATTATCTTTACATTTTCACATCAATTCACATCTTAATTTAAATACTAATTGAACAGTCCTGAACCACTTTTCCTCGAAGCCAGCCACTCTCCCCTCTGCAAATTCTAACACACTTCGTTTTCATCATAGAACATTTTTTATTTGTACCAACAACTTATTTTCTACGCCATACACCACACACTTCAGACCCACCGTATTGCTTCTCTCACTGTTCAGTCATAAGCTTTAAATATCGCCCAATGTCACGTACAGCTCTCTTTCCCGTTACTTTTGAATTCCGCTCATAAGTCTTTTCGTTTAAATCCTTCTGCCGCCTATCTTACTTTCTCAGTCAGAATCCTACTAACAGTTTCCCTGGTATACTAAATGATATTTTACAACTATAATTTTCATATTTCTGCCTGTGTTCGTTACGTTTATACTACAGGACAACTACCCCTCTCCTCTTTTGCTCATAACCTATCCCTCCTTCTAACATACCACACACACCTTGGTCATCCACTCAGTCACCCTATCATCAACCCTCTTTACAGTCTGAACATAAGCATTCTAAAACTTACATCAACTCTTCCACTCTCACATCATTCTGAACTCTTCTCTTTTATCCTCCACATACAATGAATCTTCGGAACACTTCCTCCATTAGCTCAAGACTGCAGTTATTTCAGACATCCCTCCATTTGTATCTTTTATCATGACACCCACGCGTTGCCTTTCTCCTTGCATTAACTGTACTTCTCTGTAGAACAATTCATTTTTCCTGAAATTCTTGCTCATCGTCTGCCTTTCCACCTCTTGTATGCCTATATATGGCCTTCTTTTCTGTTAAGAGCTCCTGATAACTCTTCTGTTCACGGGAGTACGAAACGCTTGATGTTGTGGAAGTTTTCTGCCCAGGGGTTCATTAGCGATTCATCAGTTAAATGGGGATAACTTGGAATAACTTACACCTAAGGGAATTATAAGTGATAAGAGCCTTTTCCTGCCAGAGTCAGATGCACTTATCAGATATATTTTCCATTGTGTGTAAGTTATTCCCAAAACACAGTGAATTCGATATTAAGGTGGTATTTGCTGCTGAGTGCATATATATACTGTATATATACTGTATAATATATATATATATATGTATATATATATATATATATATATATGTGTGTA
>NC_089780.1:28435165-28492665 GCF_040412425.1 Macrobrachium rosenbergii | reverse complement strand
GGTGTGTTTTCTATCATGGAACTTACTTGTGAAAAATCAGATGTGATTTATTTGAATTCAAGAAATAAAATTATGTGAGATAGCTTCTAGGTATTGGAACCCATTTAACATTTCATAGCCATCTAAGAACATATTTATTCGTTAACGGTTGTATTTGTTCTTTATTATATCTTGTCACAGTATCCATGAAGCCAATTGTAATCATTCAGTTCTTTTTGAGCCTCGTAGTTCTGCGAGCCAATTTTAGATGAATTTTTGGAATGTTTGATATTCGAAAATAAAATGATCTTTGTCAGCCTTCAGGAGAACTACCTGTGTAAAGTATGCATGTTAAAACTGTTTTTTAACCTTTAGATTAAGGTGCTACAGGGCGTTCGACTGTGCCAGCCACTTTGCGCAGCATTCAACTGAGTACTCTCATCACGCAGATGAGAAGCTCCCTTGATACCTGTAAGGTTCCAGAGTCTGAAGATTGGATCGGTTCGTTCAGCATGTTTATGACGCCAAATTTCGGCTGAATGTCAAAAATTGAATGTTCTTTTTTTTTTTTTTTTTTTATTAAGAGAATCCTCTGGATCGCTCTCACAATTTTGTGAGATCCAGAGCATTTTTTTAACACCACTGACTGCAAAATCTCCAGACTTCACTTAGAAGGGTTCTATAGCAGAAGTTCTTTAAATTTAGAAAATATCATGTACTTCATAGTTTAAATGTCTTGATGTAATGTACAGGTGGGACTGTACGCTTTCTCCGCATAGACCGAGGCGGTAAAATGGTATACGGCCCGCACGAGCAGTGTCGAATGTACCACTACAAAACCAATACACACATTTGCCAGTAAATCAAGAAGAGCGACAGTTCCCCTTTACAGAACACCGTGGTGTTTTCAGAAGTTTCCTTTGTCTTTGAATCATTCTGCAAGACTTCCCGTCTGGGAAGAGAGCTAGCTTCTTCTGAGGCTGTCTAATCACTTATCGGTTCGCCCTCAGTGTCAGGAATTAGTGGGTCGGACATCGAAAACCTGATTTGCAGCCTTTTAAAAGTCATGACTTATTTAGTAATCGTTAAATGACGACCATATCTGAACGACTTAGCGACCATGCACCCAAGATGACAGTACCTTATGCTATTGTGTTTGTTTAAGTTATAACTAAACGTAAAAAGAAGAGATTTGTGTGAAAAATTGCTCATTGAGAAGTAAGGAATTTTCCCATACTAGCCAGTTACAGGACTTGAAATTATATTACTTCAGACTGCATAAGGCTTTACCTTTAAAGAGAATTGTTACCAATAAGAGTTAGGGAGTGAGAGATCTTGGGAAGATCTGAAATACAGCGTAGCAATATCGGCACAACGCCTAGGAGCAATTGTTCGCGACATGAAAAGTTTAATGGCCTTCGTTTCGGAGATACTGTATGAAGATAAACGACTATAATATCGCGACTTTTAAAAAGATAAACCGAATAATACTAAAACAGATAAGATTAGATTTTTATGGTGACAACGATAGGTTTCACTTTATATATTATTGTACATTTAATCAGTTATCATTTCATCATAATCATTTGACAGCGTTAGGCTCTGATTAGATTTCTATTATATGAATGATGTAAATTGCGCATTTGAATTCTGAATGTCTTTGCCTTTTTCAGCAAACAGATATTCGATTTCTTTCTTTGCCTTACCTTACTGATGTGGGAAATAAAACAGCCAGAGATGAATTGGCAATTTGCTTTCTCGCTTAAATTTGGCTTTCCACATTACATGAGCTTTCATAAAGTTTATACAGCGCTAAAAATTATCCCAGACGACCTAGTTTATCCAACTATCATTCATATCTTAATACAATACTTCTCCAGTCGTGGCCGAGGTAAACATCTTTTATGAACAATTTAAATGTCCTAAAAAAAAAAAAGAATTAGATGTAAGGTGAATCGTTCTGCGAACGATTTAACCGACCAATTTGGCCGATGAAGACAAAACCTCGAAAATAAAAAAAACATTCTGATTAAGACATCACCTAAATCTGACCACGTTTACCTGGCCTCGCAAACCAGGATTCACAGTTCGTGGGCACCAGTAGGGAAGACAGATGCTACGGTTTTAAATTCCCAGAGTACGCCTAACTGTTACTGTTTCCGTGTCGCAGGTTTTGCCTTCCTTCTTTGTTCCGTTTTGGGTACAGAGTCTCTGGTGGGTAAACTTGTGGGAACGGATGACCTTGTAGAACATTATTCATTGTTCTAAGTTGTTCTCCGACGTATTCTCTTTGTTCCCATCTTCAAAGGACAACATCCTTCCTTCTGTCACTGGACCTTGAATAAAAGCATACCCATTGTATTGCAGTCTTCTTCCGCCACGTTCAATAGAAGCGAATTCCACGGGGTATAAATTGCTTTCTTTTAGTTTCTTATTGAAATCTGCATAAACATCTTAAACCGAATTACATATATATGTATGTATATATATATATATATATATATATATATATATATATATATATATATATATATATATATATATAAGAGAACTAACATATCCTACCGCTGAGTTAAACCTTCTTAATTTCAATACAGCTGGTAGGTAAGTAAGGATGTATTCACTATATCTCATACTTGATTAATAACTTGAAAGAAAGAAATTTAAGACAATGCCTTACTCTAACCAAATGAAGTCTCAGGTTGGTTCAAACTGACCTCTGACTGTAGAATTACATTGCTGGTGATAGGTTTGTCGAGGAAGCGTTTCTTCATCGACAGTTCATCTGCTGGTAGACCATTCCTGCGTTATTTGGATCCGTAGGGGGGGTAGCGCCATCAGTACACCTCACGTGGTGCTCTTTAGACAGTACTTGTGGGTCTTTGCAGCGTCACTTCGGCCCCTAGCTGCAACCTCTTTCTTTCCTTTTACTGTACCTCCGTTCATAATCTCTTTCTCCCATCTGACTTTCCATTCTCTCTAACAATTATTTCATAGTGCAACTGCAAGGTTTTCCTCCTGTTACACCTTTCAAACCTCCTTACTGTCATTTTCCGTTTCAGAGCTGAATGACCTTGTAGGTCCCAGCGCTTGGCCTTTGACCTAAATTATATTTCCTATTCTATTTTCCGTTATTTGGGGACTTGCACGCGAAAAAGAGAGGAGTGAGTCTCTTGTTTTTTATCATGGCATCATGACACTATTAGAATGTATAAGTATTCCATTTGGCTTCAAGAGAGAAGACTTATTCCTCATTCAGAGACATTTCCTATTCTCAAGGAGCCCATAACTCAGCTACGTGCCCCTCTGTTTTGAAGATGGTGTTGGGGGGCGATTTTCAGCTTTGGTATTCTAATCAATGGTACTTCCTAGAGAAGCAATGACCAGTTAGAAAGGGTTAATACCACTGCAGTAGCAGTCACTGTTTGTTTAATAGTTTGAGAGAAAAACTATAGAAGTTATGTGGTGAATGGAATGATTTTTCGATGTTATTCCCTAATGATTCTACATTGGTTTGTGATAGGAAAGAGAAGCTACTGAGACTAGTAAAAGAATTTCAAAGTGATTGTGAGAGGATAAGTTAAAGTGAATGTTACCAAGAGTAAGGTAATGCAGTTAAGTCGAAAGTAGAACAAGAGAGAAGTGAATGTCCGTATGATTGGTAGAAGAATGAAAAAGCCGAATCTTATAAGAATTTAAGAGAGAAGCTAATAGAAAATGGTAAAAGCAAAAAAGAGAGCAGAAATCTGCAAAAGGTTTCGATAAGAGGAGTGTCACTGGAACCCAAAGCTTGGAAGTATGAAGTGGTTATTGTGAAGAATACCTTCTAAAAGTGAATGACTGAAAAAAAAAAATTAGAAATTACTGATATTAACTGTGTGTACACTGTGTGGAATAAGATGATGGGAGATGCGGTAGAAACATTAGTATCAATGGTAAGAAGGATCAGAGAGTTCTGAGGGTATGGTCACGAAAGGCGATAGGCTGGTAAAGTGTGTTTATATAATTCAGAAGTATTTAGGAGGCAGGAGAGAGAGAGAGAGATAGAGAGAGAAACTGTTGGCTGGTTAGGGTGGAGTAAATATCGGAATAGAAAGACCTTGGTACCTTAGAAGTATGAGAGTGTGTATATATATATATATACTGTATATATGTATACAATTTTTTATTTGACAGTTCTTGATGAATTGCCAGTTTCATCATGACCTTATATAAATGAAGAAAAACTATTGCTCAGGTCTGTCAAGATAAAAGAAAAATAAACAAGGAATGAATAAATTGGAATTTTAATGCCCTTATTATAATCCAAGACATAGAAAATAAAAGGGGAAAAAATCTCATTTATTCCGGACAGTTATGGCCATATAAACCCACTTACCACCGCACTCGAGAACCTTCCCGTATAATAGCTGCTGCTTCCCCATTATTGTCCTCCCATAATGGATCTTCCGTAATGGTGTAACACAGCCATTCATGGTAATACAACAGAGACCTCTAGAAAAGGCATCTTGATCTCTTTCACGAAGACATAAGAGTGAACTTGTGGTGGTCCCTCTTCTAGGTTTTTTTTTTTCTATGACAAGAGGGACAGACGCTGTCTCAAGAGAGAGAGAGAGAGAGAGAGAGAGAGAGAGAGAGAGAGAGAGAGAGAGAGAGAGAGATGCACTCCCATTTTCACTGTATGCATTTTTAACTGAGCCACGAACATTCACATCTTTTGTTTTATCTGCCTTTTTCTGTACGACCCACTGCAGTCAGCTAACAACTAGGATAACTAACTCACGGCTTAGATCAACAGTCATACTAGATTTTAGGGATGGAACCTATTCGTATCCGTCCACGCCCGAATCGAGGTTCGAACGTGGGTTCAATTATGAACTAGACTCACTGCACAGCACATTTTCAGATTTGTTTCAGATGATATTTTTTCTTCTGAAAATGACCTCCAACTAGAAATAGACATACGAGATTTTTATCCCAAGCTCTCTCTCTCTCTCTCTCTCTCTCTCTCTCTCTCTCTCTCTCTCTCTCTCTCTCAGGGACAGTTTAATTAACAATTAATGCGTTCTCTTTCTCTACATTATTCCCATGGGCATAGAAAAAGGAGGGTTGCGCTAATACTACATATATACATACATATATATATATATATATATATATATATATATATATATATATATATATATATATATATATATATATATATATATACCCCAGAAAGGTTTTTAACTCAAAATCAAACCCTTACCCCGTGACAGACATACAAACACAGACAAAACAAATGAAATTTTCGGTTTTACGTCACCTTTTCCATCAGTTTTCTGGGTTTATTCTTATTTTTCACCTGACCCTTCACCTTTTCTTCTGGTGTTGCCAGAAGTATGATTAACCTCTAACAATAAATCCCCTATAACATCAACTTTTTATCAGAATTTACGTGAATTTTTATCTTAATTTATGATAATAATTAATATAATTGCTTATTACCCCGATAAAATCTCCATTGGAAAACTAAATCTATAATTTCTTTCTGTAGTAAGCGAAGCCAAGTCTGTGCATGTGTAGTAGTGGCTTAATGCAACAATTTCAGCCAGCAGCGGTTGGAATTAATTCTTGTGCAGATTGGCAAAAAAAAAACTTCACTGCATACAGAAGATAAGTTTCTTTTCACATTGCTTAGTACTGATTACCTGAAAGATAGTGACTGAAAATTCTAGATTAAATCTTTACAGGAATGTAGATTATTAAATTTGGAAATCTTTTCTGAAAGGCACTTGGAGGGTAAATTTATTAGATGTAAATAGGGATTTTATAAATGAAAATGGCTACACTTCGAGTGACTCAAAGTGCTCACAGCTTACACAACACGTCAATTCATACCTTTTGCTGATGTAATCATACACAGTAAGGAATTTATTATGTTATGTTAAAAACGTCCCTAAAACCAATATAAAAAATATGTATCAAAAGTTGAAGTTAGCCATATAGGAAAGTGTTTTGCCACTTTTTTTCTTAATAAGATGAAGGAGTGGAAGGTTAACTCTTGAAGCAATTCACTTAATAAAAGGAAAGAAGTAAAAAGGCATATCAGAGTACAGACTAAAAATTTCTTATAAAAAAAAAAAAGACATCATTGGCCTGGGCCTTTACCAAATTGTCTGTATCACATGGAAATACTGTTTTAGATTTTTTATTGTATGATTTGGACTTATAACGGCCTACAAATAGCGTTGAGGGGTCCAACAGTGAAACGAATAAGTCTATACATAATTTATTCATATGCTGATCAGAGTGTCTGAGATGCTTCCCAGATGAAATACAGTGGCAAACTGTCACGAAATTGGCGCTAACCTTTCAGTCAGAAGATATTTAGGTAATAATACCATCAGTTCATCCGTTCTGGTGAGTGGATTGCCTCCGCCCATGAACCATTGTCTACACGTAAGTTTTAATGGCAGTTTCGATGAACTGACAGAAGAAATGACAAGTAGGAGGAGAAATCAGAAGAGAGAGTTAGTTTACTGAATGTCGTTCAGAGTTTTTCCGGTCAGCACCAGGTTGGTCAGCTAATATTTATACATATATATATATATACACTGTATATACATATACATATACATATATATATGTATATATATATGTATGTATGTATGTATGTATGTATATTATATATATATATATATATATATATATATATATATATATATATATATAGAGAGAGAGAGAGAGAGAGAGAGAGAGAGAGAGAGAGAGAGAGAGATAGAATATATATATTTGCATTACATAGAAGGCTGAAGTCCAGTGCCAAGCGCTTTAACGTTTCAGTCAGCTGTTTTCCTGTGGTACTAACTTATACTATAATCTGTGCATCTTGTGATATTTAGCACATATGGTAAATATCACGACAGTTAACATGCGATGACAATAAAATATGTATACAGTCACGGACAGAAAATTGATAACTTCGATGAAGGTAGTACTTTCTTCTTACTGACATCATCATACTCACAACAGAAATATATATATATATATATATATATATATATATATATATATATATATATATACATGTATATGCATATACATATATATATATACATATATGTATATATTTATATGTATATATATGCTATTGTGAGTATGATGATCTCAATAAGAAGAAAGCACTACCTTCATTGAAGTTATCAGTTGTCTGTCCGTGACTATATACGTATTTTAAGGTCATCGCGTGTTAACTGTCGTGATATTTACTCATATGTGCTAAATATCACAAGATGCACAGGTTATAGTACAAGTTAGTACCACAGGAATAGTTAAAGAAAGCATAGGTTACAAAAACACACAAATATATATGCATATATATCTATAATATATATAATATATATATATATATATATATATATATATATATATATATATATATATATATATATATATATATATATATATAGACAAATTGGAGCAACAGAAAGGCGTTCTTTCTTCTTATCCATTTATTTTACGCCGACGTTTCATATCTCTTGATACATCTTCTAGGCTGAAAAAATACGATGAACTTAAACAGTACTGTGTATTAACACTAAAAGGTATACACATTATATACTTAACACCATATTAAATGACAATTAAAAGGAAAAAAGGACAACCTTAAAAACACTCACAAGATATTTAAAAATATTTTAAAAATATTTTAAAAATATTTTAAAAAGAAAAAGAACAGCAGAAGAAGGCCAATAATAAAAAATTATATATATATATATATATATATATATATATATATATATATATATATATATATATATTTATATATATATAATATATATATGTATGTATAATATACAATATATGTGTACATATATAATTATATACAGATATATATACACACATACATACATATATATATATATATATATATATATATATATATATATATATATATATATATATATATATATATATATATAAGTTATCATATCTTCTCTCTTGCTTATTCCTTATAAACCGAGTAGCAGGGTTATTTTTTGTTTAGAGAATTGTCACCCCAGTATATGGTATTAGTGCAACCCTCCTTTTTTCTTTTCCCATGGGAATAATGTAGAGAAAGAGAACGCATTAATTGTTAATTAAATTGTCCTTGTGTCAGTATGGGTTGAAGGAGAGAGAGAGAGAGAGAGAGAGAGAGAGAGAGAGAGAGAGAGAGAGAGAGAGGTTAGAGGAATGGATAACCAACAACGAGGTGGAAATGATATCAAAATATAATGTTAAAAGATTTCCTTCATCGCGGTGAATTATTGCGTAAATATCAATGTTTTGCACGAATGATAAAGTCTCGTTTTGATAAGATAAGATAACGCGACTTTAGATTGTTGAAATACATAAAGTATCTGAGCTAGAAGAATAACATTCAGTTTTGACACGACAATCGGTGCGTTGTGAACCAGTTTAATTTTCACAATTTACTGAGAAATATGAATTTTAGTTTTCTTATAAGTGTACCAATATATATTGTACGTAAACTATAGTGCGTGATTTACGACTTATGAGAGATAAACAGAATTATATGATTCTTGAAACTACCGAGAAGAAAAGAATAACTAAAGAGCGCCCTGATAATATGGCTCGGAAAATTGGTATTGTGTCAAATGACGTTGTCGCCGATACTGAAAGAATTCATACGCTATACACGGTTGCAAATGATATTATTGCATTGAGAAGAGGAATTCAGTTGCATCGAAATGTCACAAGCAACTTAATGCATATCAGAGGAAGAATTCAGTTGCCCCACACTGCTGGACGTGGTCTGTGTCTGGCATGTTTACAAAATCTTGAACCAGGGAGCAGTGACAGGGATTAATATCGAAAATATTACCATAGCCTAGCCACGTTGTGATTGAGGTAAGAGGTGAAGTTGCAGGTCCATTGACGATGAAATGATGATGTCATTTAAAATGAAGTACAGTAGCTCTTTAGGATGAGATATTGAGGCAAGAAGTGAAGTTGCAGGGCCATTACTGATGAGATTATGATGTGATTTAAGATGAAGTAACTCTTTGGGATGAGATATTGAGGCAAGAAGTGAAGATGCAGGTCCATTACTGATGACATGATGATGTCATTTAAAATGAAGTAACTCTTTAGGATGAGATATTAAGGCAAGAAATGAAGTTGCAGGTCCATTACTGATGAGGTTATGATGTAATTTAAGATGAAGTAACTCTTTAGGATGAGATATTAAGTCAAGAAGGGAAGTTGCAGCTCCATTGCCAGGGAGATTTATGATGTCATTTAAAATCAAGCAACTCTATAGGATGAGGAAGCTGATGTTATGCGAACAACGTTTTTTCCGGCATGGCTAACATTCCCTTTGTGATTTGCCGTAAGAAAGTAAAAAAAAAAAAAAAAAAAAAGCCTGAGAGAACGTTCTCCGTTTTCCCACAAGTGACACTAACCTTTTTATCCAACTTACATATAACCCAAAACTTATTTATGAAAGTAGACTAAAATCGCAAATGCATTCCTGCACTCCACAAGTCTTTTCAGCAACATTTCCCACAAGGTTATCGTGATTATATAACGACGCTTTGTACATGATAAACCAGTGCTTGGGAAAAATTGATCATCAGTATCAAAGTTACCGATAAGCAAAGTAATCCTGTTGAACGACACCAATGATTAATTACTGAGGCTTATTGAAGAACATGACACCTTCAACTTAAAAGGAAAAATAGCAGGAACGTTATTTACATTCATAAAATAAGTGAAGGAAATTTTGAGAATATGAGAAAATCAGATTTTTTAGCACCTCTCATCATATTTGAACCATAAATAATCACAGTAAGGTTTGCTTCTGAAAAGTCACAGGTATGACAACATGGATTATCATAACACGTTATCAAGGCTGTTAACAGTTATTGTCAACAGTAATTCGTAAAACCGTAGAATTGTTTGCTTACGAAATAACTGTGAATTTCGTACTGCGTTTTTACATCAGCTGTACACAAAATTGCGCAATGTGTACTGACCAGTAGAGGTGCCATCTTGCATTGTTCCGAATTTTGACTTTGAGAAACATCATGGAATTATATAGACATTTTCTATAACCATTTAACCCTGTAGTTCCAAAATTAAAGAGCATCGTTTAAGCGTTAGATAGTATGAATAAAAATGTTGAAATGAGTTCCTTTTTCATTTCCTTGCACGGAATAGTGAATATATCACAGCACTTTCTCTTTCAATGGAGCACCTTTGGACTGATTGACAAGACGAGTTCAGTTTCAATTAGTGAGCCAATATGAAAATCCAAGAGTGTTGCCTATTTTCAACTGGGTGCATGCCATCCTGGTGGTATCTACGTTTTTTCTCACCTAGAAAAACAAAGGGCAGTACCTGAATGATTTCTGCTTCTGTATATGTGATTCATAGCTAGTTGTAATGGATTATTCCCCGTGATGCGTTCTTAGTTTTCAGTTTCAAGCCAATTAGGTGATTGTGCTGAAAACTAAATTACTTTTCATTAGACAGTTATGAATTTATTTACATGGGATATATGGACTTACTAACAGAGGTAGTACCTTTTTCCGTGGCCAGCCACTGACGCTGGTCTTCATCAGAGACCTAACTCTACTTAAGATTCTTAAAAACTGCTAGTGCACAGCAGCAGCTATACCCTGGTACATCAAGTGGACTCCAGGCAAAACTGGGTACATGAAGCACACTTAAACCAAAGGCGGTGAGAATTAGCTTGTTTATTGATGTAGAATTCATAGAAAATAAAAGAGTATGAGTAATTGGACTTGGTGTAGGACTTCCCAAATTTAGATGCATCCCTTGCAATAAAACACACAAGATGTAAAGTGGTAAAGAGATAAACCCTTAACTCGAATCACTGAGAAATGAAAACACGTTCCTCATCAAAGTAGAGAATCGGTTGGTACAAATGTTGTCTTTGCCAGCTACACAAGAAGGAAAATACAGTCTTACCGCTCGAAGATCCTGCTATAAAAACATTCTTGTGGTTATTTTTCTGTTCCAGTCAGCACTTCCTTCCATGTTAAACTAGATCCAACAAGAATCAGTAAGTGTACAGAAACAGTGAGGCATCTAGACACCACAACGTATCATGAGAGCTGATGATGCTTGTTCATTTATAAATATCAGTAAGCTGTAAAAAGGACATTTGTTGAAAAATAGGTATAAAACAAGTATAAAGAAAACATCCACCTGTTGAAAAATCAGAATTTCAATAATGTGAGAAACAAGCTGCATCATCCAGTGTATGAAAAACACAGGAAATGAATAAGAGTATAAATCAGCACATCAAGACACAGTGGTACACCTTGGGGATTTCAAAGTGCTGAGGATGATGTGATACAGGTGTAGAATTACCTAGTCAGCTTTCTTGGTTGTACTCAGCAACAGAATGCAGCCTTTTCTCAACGGACAAGAGGATTTCGAAAACTCATACTGAATCACTGAAGAGCCAAGTTGTTTTTTATGAATTGGAAACATGATGGCTGAGAAAAAAGTAGCTAGTAAAGAAGAGAATCTAGGAGTACTGAGGTTTGCAGATCTGGTGAGGTTTTACAAATGGCTGCTTAACAGTTGTTTCAGAACTTGAAAGGTCTAATTCTACAACGCTCAAGGTTCAGCTAATACAAAATTCAGTAATGAAGTTCTTACCATAAGCAATGCCATCATGTACAAGAAGATAAAACAACAAAATTGATTTACAGTGGTACTTATGCCATTCGATAGTCATTTTTATAGTTAATGTGCATGAATAAATAGCCAGGGTTTCCCTAGTCAGATATCAATAACAGGTCAACAGTGTGCCAGAGGTTGAATCTATGACCATGGGTAAGCTAGTAGCGAGGGCTAAGGTGTTGACATCGAGAAGGCTCAGGACCTAACTGCAGTTCCACACGAGGAACAGGCGTGAACCAGGTAATGAAATAATACTCTTCATGAGGAGAAGAACTGAGTAGGGGATGGAGGGAGGTGGAGATATTCAAGGGTCAGTCTTCAGGTGTCATTGTTGCATAAAATGAGGGGTCAGGAAAAGCCCAAACCTAGCATATTTTTAACTCGTGTCGAAACAGGCCTCACAGTAAGACCATGTGACTAGGAAGGCAACCAGCAGTGGGTGCTGCACTGGCAGCTACCCCTTCAGCTGAGTAGTGGAGATTCTAGAGCTTTCTCGCCATGTGTTTGGGTTGTTTTTGCTCTTTTTTGGGGGGTGGGGGGCGGCGGTTGTGGCATGCGCAGATCTTGGAAGAGAGAGGAACGACCTGGGAATGGTATGAATAGCGATTACTACTAGATCCGGAGGAACAGAGGGTTTTGAGATTATGAGTAATTCATCATTGAACAGTAACTTACCGTTGTGAATACCCAGTAGCCACCCCTCTCTGAAAGAAAACGATATATATACATACATACATACATATATATATATATATATATATATATATATATATATATATATATATATATATATATATAAATATATATACATATACATATATCAGGACCTACACCCCGTTTCTTATTTTTCACCTGTGGTAATGTGTGATAAATGAATCACGTACAAAAGTGATAATAATCATCAATGGATACCACGCGCTCCTTCCGATCTTTCTGTGTTCTTTTCCCCATCTTGGAATATGCGTCAGAGAATTTGCAGACGCCCTCACTCAAGCTCATACCAACAAGGAACACCTGCGGTTTCTACGTGAATGTCGGGATGAACAAGTGATACCAAGATCTATGATAACTAACTCCTTGCTGAAATTAGAAGACCAACCCTCCGGTGAAATACAACGTGCCATATTAGAAAAACATATCAACATCAAAACATTGGAAACCAAAAAGAATTTTGAAGATCTCACGAGATAAAGACGACATTTTGAAGCCTCAGTACCACCAGATTGGAGAGATCCCCTACGTGAATATTGCCATGTGAAGATGAGGAGTCAAGTGTATCGGAAACTGAAACGTAAACACGATAATAAAATGAAAATGTTGATTGAAAGAAGCCCTTGGACCAACAACGCCAGTCATGAATGTGTCGTCAACTTATCAAACAAACATCTGGATAGAAATGTAACTAGTGCCCTAGGCTACGGTTTAAACTTTGCTTTATCTCCTGGCGGAAGGAACAGTGTGGAAATAACTAAAGGACTGTGCAATTTGGAAAAATATGGTGATTTAACGAATGAAGAAGTGAACATAGTTAAGGGAGTGATTTATGGAAGTATGAAAAAATCAGACACCACAAACGTCCCTAAAAGATTTATGGTTGCTATCAATGAACTGAAAAAAGATAAAAATATACATATGACAAAAGCAGATAAATCAGGCGCTCTTGTAATTTTAAATAAAAGTGAATATATGGAAAAATGGAAAATCTTTTGGGTGATGATAGCACATATAATAAATTAAATAAGAACCCGTTAGACAATGTGAACAGTGGCTTCAATAGGAAGGTGAAAAACCTGTTAAAAGGTAACGAAAGCCTTATAAAGAAGTTGTGTGACCTCTCCATCGCTACCATACATGTATGGTACAATAAAAACTCACAAAACAAACTTTCCTGCCAGGCCAATTATCAGTTCAGTTGGTTCCGCATCTTACAAGCTAGCGAAGTACTTAGTGGATATTCTCAACCCATTAGTAGGTACCATCTCAAATGCTAATATCTCGAATAATGTGGATCTGATAAATAAACTAAATAGTGTACAGATTAATAGTGAATCCAGGCTTGTAAGTTTTGATGTAGTATCACTATTCACAAAGGTGCCAATTGATGATCTGATGGCGTTTTTATCTGAATTGTTAGAGAACACACAGCTGGATATTCCATTTTCTAAAAGTACTTTAATTGAACTGATTAAATTATGTGTGAAAGATTGTAAATTTGAATTTAATGGTAAATTCTACTCACAAAATTTTGGTATGGCAATGGGAAACCCTCTATCACCAGTGTTAAGTAACTTGTATATGGAATTTTTTGAAAAGAAAATATTAAACAACATCATCCCACGTAATGTAACATGGTTTAGGTATGTTGACGACATAATTTGTGTATGGCCAGGAACCAAGATGTAAATAACTTTTTGCCAAGTTAAATCAATTAGTGCCATCAATTAAATTCACTATGGAAATGGAAAATGATGGGTGCTTACCTTTTTTGGATGTCCTCATACGAAGAAATAGTAATGGGTTTAAATATAGTGTGTATAGAAAACCCACTAATATTTCTTCCTATGTGCATTTCTATTCTGGACAAAGCAATAAGGTTAAAAAGTCAGTGTTTTCATCTATGTTTTTAAGAGCATTAAGTGTATGTAGCCCTGAATATATTGATGATGAAATAGACAAGATTAGGAATGCAGGCAAAAAATTGAAATATCCTGATAGTGTATTAAACAGTGCATTTGAAGCGGCAAAAAAGACTATGTATCAAAACCAGAAAGAACCTTACAACACAAAAAATTTGCTTGTTCTGCCTTATAATAATAATATGAAAGATATCCCTCATCTTCTTAAGAATTTTGGTGTTAATGTCGCATTTAAGAACAATAAAACAATGAAAAATGTACTTATCAAGAACTCCCCTGACAATATTAAAGGGTGTGTATATAAAATTCCGTGTAAGTCTTGTAACAACTTTTATATTGGCCAAACCGGGGAAGCACTGGAAAAAAGAATTGAACAGCATAAGAAATGTGTGAGATATTCACAAGGGAACAGTGGTATATTTGTACATGTTAGTGAGAACAATCACGCTATCAACTGGGAAGGGGTAAAAAGGATTGTACATTCTAATAATGCACTGGAAAGGAATATCATTGAATCTAGCTTTATAAAAGAAAGTTACAACCATAATATGAATATCAGTCAAGGGATGTATAAACTTGATCCTTTAATATCAAAAGAAATTTGTAAATTGTTTAAATTTTAAGGTAGGCAGTAGAGATGTATGAAAATAGGATTATCATATTTGTAAACACAGTACAGGGGTAGCAGTAGTAATGAGTTTCCAAACTCCGCCTCCCTGACACCTGTCAGGTGTGGATCTTGAGGTCGTGTATGGTTTGTTTATCAGCATTGTCCCCTGAGAGTATATTGTGATTTTTAGCCAAATGAGTTTTGAAGGCCACTCCTACCTCGACACTGGCTTGAGGGGGATATGTAGTCTCTAACGGTTGTGTATGTTCATCAGTACTATTCCTGTAGTATATATATTTGTGACTTCTCATACTCTGTATCAGTCCTTCATCAATGGCTTGGAAATAAAGTCGAAATTGGTCAGGACCTACACCCCGTTTCTTATTTTTCACCTGTGGTAATGTGTGATAAATGAATCACGTACAAAAGTGATAATATATATGTATATATATGTACATATATATATATATATATATATATATATATATATATATATATATATATATATATATATATATATATATATTCATATACATATATATATAATATATATATATATTATATATATATATATATATATATATATATATATATATATATATATATATATATTTGTGTGTATGTGTGAGCCCTTTCAAAATATTAATTGATATATGGAATGCCGAAATATTTGACATTCACATTGCCAATACCCCATTTTGCTCTTCAAAGGTAAATAGTGAAAAAAGGATTGAAAGTTAAGATGCGTATATTCCACCCCCCCCCCCCGGCCCCCCACAGCCTCGAGACACTCTGTAGTTCAAATAATACCTAATGATATATTCAAGTACGTTAAAAAATCTTTACTCGTCAAAGAACTTTATATATTTAGTCGTTATTAAAAACACCCTCACACGTCCAAAAATTTTATATATCTAGTCGTTATTAAGTCAGCTGAGAAAAATGCTAAGTAAATGAGATACCGAACACTTGATTCAATCTTGTTGAAAAGTCCTTAGTAAGATTTACTTCAATGGTTCTCTACCTTTCTATGCATTTCACAAAAAAATCAGACCTTATATTTTCACAATTTAATGTTCTTGTACCTTGAATAATTAGTCAGTTATCACACTTGCCTTTTTTGGTCAAGCTCCATTTACAATTAAATAAAAATAAATGGAAAACATGTTCAACGCAACTCATTCTTAAAAAAGTCAAATGTCGTGCACATAAAACAGAGATTTCCTTCTGTGATACGATGTCGTCTGGACATTATTCTGAAAGTTTGGCGAAGTTTGTATATCAAGAAGTCATCTAAAAGAAATTTGCATCGAAAGAGGAAAAATCGGAGTTTTCTAAAGATACGTTTTCCGAGGCACAAAGAAAAGGAGAGTTAAAAAAATCAGACAGATAAACGTCTCATTCTTCCAAATAAGCCGAGCAAAAGCATTTTTTTTTATACGACTTCAAGTTGAGTTAACGAAAATGATACTAGATATCGAGAGCTCTCCTAATGCCCTTCAGAGCTTAAACCAGTCACTCTTTTCATTCTACCGACTGGTCTTTTCCATACGTTCTTGGCTATATAAAGACACTAGCTGACCAACCCGGCACTGCTCGGAAAAACTCTCAATGACAACTGATAAACTCTCTCTCTCTCTCTCTCTCTCTCTCTCTCTCTCTTTCTCCTCCCTAACAGCCCCTCTACTCTGTCTCTTTCACTTCCTCTCCCTCTCACTCTCTCTCTCTCTCGCTCTCACTCTCTCACTTTCCTGTTAAGACAGTTGCTTCAATTACATTCCCCAGGATTTTTGACATTTTATATTTCACCCCCTCTCACCTGCCATTCATATTGGGCCTGAACTTAGACTTAAAGGGCATCGGGAGTGTCACTATTCATCTCAGCAACTTCGAAAACTACGAATTAGACACTAATATCTGTCCTTTTTTACATTGTATTTTTCACCCAGTCTCACACCCCTTTCCTATCATGGCTGAACTTGGACTTCAAGAGCATCGGGAGTGTTGCTATTCATCTCAGTGACCTCAAAAACTAGGGATTAGACACAAATATCTATCGTTTTTGGTTATTTTTACATGTCACCACCTTCCAACCCCAACCCCCTTTGGTGCCAGTGATGTCTTACCCCAACATTATTCTTTTCCAGATAGTAAGTCATATGTATACCGAAACGAGGTATGATAAACCTGTGGAGTTCATTTAGTTACTAAGTCTAGAGGCAGAACCAGCCCCGTTTCAGGGAAACCCTTCCTACCCTCACCCCATTAGTGCCCTTTGGTGCTAGTGATATCTTACCCCCACAGTATTCTTTTCCAAATAGTAAGTCATATTTATACCAAGTTTGGTTGAAATTGCTCAATGCATTTCAGTTATAGTGGAACATGCACACACACATACATAAATCCATTTATATATATATATATATATATATATATATATATATATATATATATATATATATATATATATATATATATATATATATATATATATATATAGAGTTAAAAACCCAATCCATGACCTTCTGGAAAATGAAAATAGGTCTCTCTTCATAAACTTAAGATATGTATTTATGAATGCAGATGGATAGTGTCCAGTAAAGAAACGTGTGTGTCGTATCGTATGACAATCATAACATTTTTGCACACTATACCTTTGACGCAGTGGGGTCCTATCACTATTGTTTTTGTGCATGGAATATTTAATTTTGAAGATCAATTCCTCATTTTCATATAGGAACTTAGTGTAAAAGAGTCGACCCAATTAAACTAACACTGAAAGCAGTTTTGGCAGTAAATGCTGACCGAATACATTGATAGTCAGGGAGGAAACGTAATGATGATAAAACAATTCCACAGCTCCACAGCCAATCATAAGCTTTTCGGGTACATAGTTATCTTCACGTCGACTCCTCCTGCAGGTAGTACGCCCTCTCCTTCCGTCTTTCATGCAGCCTCACAAGACCTTGATAATAATGACCTTTCTTTCCAATACTTCTCCAGTTCATTAACATGATACCTTCTAGGTCGACCTTAACCCCTCCCAAAAAGAACTTTCGAATGATAAACAGAAAATTATTTTCCACCCCAATGTACAGTAGGCCCACCAGTATGGTTTTTATAACATTACTTGAGGCTCGTTGCTGCAACATTTAGTTTTGAGGATCTTTGATTTTACATCCATTATCTTTGTTCTCTTGATCTAATTGTCAGGTTTCCTATATTTCTCCTGCTGGCTATGCTTTCTATCAAAAGTGATTGTTCAGTGACGAATGGTATGAAAATCATGTTGATGGATATTCTTTGAACTAAAACTTATTTCTCTGGGTTACATGGTATGGTCATGGTAGGAGAGCACTAACGTCCCATTTGACTTTAGTGCTGGGTTGTATATCAACAGATCGACAGCTGTATAGGCTCTGAAGGTTGGTGTATATTAGACAGCACTTCCCTGGGTATCCTATGGATGGAGGATCCTGTCATTTAATCTATAAGCATGCACTATGTCCTGGGTAAAAAGACATTCATGGGTTCTTTTGTGTGCTGTAAATAAAACACCTCACTACTGTTGATGATGATGTCATAAAAAGGGAAACTGACTCATGGTCTTCCACTATTAAGAATCCTTATGTAAGAAACTGTTATCATTTACCCATTCAAGATGGCCAACACTTGAGAAATTACAGGAAAATTATGAAACAGAATTTATACATTTTGTATTTGAGGCTAACAACTTTTAAATGTTTTTTAGTTTTATCACACTCCCTGATCAAGATTCTTAAATTCATCAGTGTTC
Organism: Macrobrachium rosenbergii; assembly: GCF_040412425.1. Lineage (NCBI taxonomy): Eukaryota > Metazoa > Arthropoda > Malacostraca > Decapoda > Palaemonidae > Macrobrachium > Macrobrachium rosenbergii. Next base: position 28,473,941 of record NC_089780.1, on the reverse strand, counting down.
TCAACAACAGCATCCTTATTCTTATCTTGTATAGGACTCTCTATAAAAGTTTGAGCATTTCCACTAACATTATTTACATAACAGAAAATCCCTAAATCATGTAACTTTTGAAAAGACCGGCGCAACACACCCTTAGTAGTTGGTACATTAACACATCTTACTATACCATCCCTGCCAGGAAATAAATCAGTAACCATACCCAAAGGCCAACTCATTCTTGGAACACTGTCTTCTCTCATCAAAACAACAGAACCTTTCTCCAGATTGCAATTAGGTTTAAAGCTCGTTACTGTAGGGGGTAAATTTCTTAAATAGTCATCACTCCACACTTTCCAAAATTTGTCGAGTTGCCTTTTCCGAACAATTTCTCTTTCACTTAAATCTTTATCCCTGACATTTACATGTTCATCAGACACATGAGGCTGAAAGCCAGCAACTCGACCAATCAGAAAGTGTGAGGGGGTGTCAAAGGGTCAGTTATATCGGGTTCTTCATTTACATAAGTTAAAGGTCTAGAACTGATGCAAGCCTCTACTTCAAACAAAGTTGTTTCAAGTTCACATTTAGTTAAGCATTTGTTGCCAAGAGATTTCCTCAGAGCAGACTTCACTGACCTCACAAGACGTTCCCACAACCTTCCCACCATGGGAACCCGGGAGCAATGAATTTCCATTCAGGACTCAAAACACTAAAATATTGTTGAAGCTTATTTGCAACACTAATTAGGGTTTTAGCATTATCTGAGTATATCACAGACGGAAGACCTCGCCTGGCAGCAAATCTATGTATAGCTAACATACAATCAGGTACTGAAAGAGAGCCTGTTAGCTCCAAATGAACAGCCCTTGTAACGGCACAAGTAAATAATAATATGTACAATTTCTTAAATGGAAGATCAACGGCAAACAAAGGGCCTGCATAATCTAACCCAGTTACGGCAAAGGGGAACGTATTGTTAACTCTCAATTCTGGCAAAGGAGGGGAAGGCTGATTACATGGCCCAGAGTCAAATATTTTGCAAGCAACACATTCTTCACAAACTCTTTTGGCCAGTCGCGTTAATCCAATAAGAACTTCTGATGGTTGACATGAGAGTATGAACACCAGCATGCTTCAAAAATTTATGCTGAAAGTGCAATATAAGTTTAGACACATGACAATTAGGAATTATAATGGGGTGCTTGTTGTCATAGCTCATGTCAGAATATTGTAATCTACCCTTGATTCTCAATAATCCCTTGCGTCAAGAAAAGGGTCCAGTTTCCTCAAGGAGGAATTCCTAGGGAGAGGTTTTCCTCGAGACAATACACTAACTTCTTTCTCACAGTATTCCCTTTGTACACAAACAAAAATCTTGTCCTTTGTATTACTCAACTCATTATAAGTGAGAGGACCTGAAAGTTTAGCACCATTAGGTTTACAATTGTTAATGAATCTCATAACCAAGGCAGTAATGTTCATTACTTCGGTAAAATTTCTCTATCCACGAAAATCAAATATAGAATTGACATCATTAATAGTCATAATCACTCCTCCCTTATATTCTTCACTGGGAAAAACAAAATCATTTGCATCAACTTCAATACTAGCATTGGCACACAAGTTTAAGGAGGAACTAGATAACCATTTGGGACCTTTAAGTCGTTTGAAGTTAACTGATCACCAGTAACCCCTCAGGTCATCAAATCTGCAGGATTATCTTTGCCAGGGCAATGGAACCAATCACTAAGAGATGTTAATGTTTGAATCTCAACTACTTTATTGGCTACAAACGTTTTCCATTTAGTGGAATTACCCTTTATCCAAGACAATGAGACTTTAGAATCTGTCCAGCAAACTAGTTGGACACTATCATTCAAGGGCAAAGCAGATTTCACAAACTTAATTAGACAAGCATTCAATAAGGCTCCAAGTAATTCCAGCCGAGGCAAGGTGACCCGTTTGATAGGAGCCACTTTAGTTCTAGCAATAACAAATGATACATGAAATTCCTTATCAGATTTAGGTATACATAGACACACACAACTACCATAACCTTTCTCTGATGCATCACTGAAGCCATGTACTTCCAAACCTTGTACAGAATTCAAAGATAACCCTGAAAAAAAAGTTAAGTATACCTTAGTTCTACCAGACCACTGAGCTGATTAATAGCTCTCCTAGGGCTGGCCCGAAGAATTAGACTTATTTTACGTGGCTAAGAACCAATTAGTTACTTAGCAACGGGACCTACAGCTTATTGTGGAATCCGAACCACATTATAGCGAGAAATGAATTTCTATCACCAGAAATAAATTCCTCTAACTCTTCATCAGCCGACCGGGGAATTGAACTCCGGCCCATCGAGTGACAGTCCGCAGCTCTACCGACTCATCCAACGAAGAGTCTAAACTTCAAAGTTTTTAACAACCTCAACACTATTAATCCATTCCTGGAGCTTTAGTTACATATTGTGAGGCAAAATTTCATCCTAACCAAGTTCTTAGATGCCATATCTCTTGAAACCAGACTTTTGCATACATGGTGAAAGGACTTATTATGCCACGTGGATCAAATAATCTAGCAATCAAACATAACAAATTTCTTTTTGTGTAATTAAACTCAAAATTATTATCTAAGTTGAGACCTTTAAATGAAAACACATCTTCTGAGGAGTTCCAGTACATTCCTTACAATTTTGTTACATCCTCAACCTCTGGTTCAAAGAACTGATAATGCTGATTAATCAAAAAATCATTGTTAGTGTGCCACTTGAATAAAGTCATACCAGCATCTAATAATATACTCTGAGCTTTGCTAAACATTCTACTGGCTTCTTCAGCTGTATCTGCACTGAGAGCCAATCATCTACATACAAATTCTCTTTAAGCTCTTGTGCTGCAACTGAATTATTGTATGAATCCAAATGATGTTTAATAGTGGCATTCGGTAAAAATGGACTGCTGGTATTTCTAACGGGCACTCTCAGAAATCTCATAAAACGTGCCATATTACCACATTGCCACAAAAAACGATGAACTTCCTGATCAGGGCGTTGCACACCAATATGCAAAAAAGCCTTTACAATGTCTGCTGTCAGAGCAATATTCCATCTTCTAAACCTTAATAAAACTTGAACAAGATTAGGAATTAAAGAAGAACCAGATTCCACACAAACATTCAAAGAAATACCATGAGGTCCTTTTGCTGAAGCATCAAACACATGCCTAACCTTTGAGGAAATACTGTCTTTAATTACAGGTCAATGTGGCATATAATAAGTGGGATAAGCACTTTCCAATTCAGAAAAAGAGACCTCTACAATAATACTATCCTGCTCTTTTTAGAACAGGGTTTTCTGAAATTTATGATTGAGTACAGCTAATCTCATCCCAGCATTATTTTCATTATTAAGTAAACTCAAAAGTATCCAACACTGGGTCTTTGGGAGGGTTATCCTTCTCTACATTAATAGCAACTCTTTCTGAACTCCAAAATTTATGTAAACCAGGCCCATTAACATTATTAGCTATATTAATACACAACAGTTGGTGAGATATACTCTCCTCATGAGCCCTCAGACATGAACCAGACAAAATATAACCAAACACTGATTCATGGGCCACTAAATCCCGTCGCCACGACGCCGTCTCTTCCAAACAATCAGACGTTGCCCACGTCTTGGGGGAGAGTATTGTAAGAGCCGATGCCGTCTCTTCCAAACACGTGTGTGTTCGTGTGTTCGTCAATCGCCATCATCGGAATGGACAGGACAAAACAGGAGCGTCTCGTTTCTTTCTCTACATGAACGCTATTTCAACCATACAATATTTCCGTCTGTTTCTCCCTAAGCATTGTTGTCTTAATGTATGTACAATCACCACTACTTGCATTGCCATGCAAGCATTCTAATCATGTACTCATAATGTTCCAACGAATCTTCTGTATCAAACTGTGTGCGTGTTTCTGTTTGTGAAGACGCCAAATGTCTCTCCATTTCACATATATTATGCTACTGCATTGTATCCATTAATCTGTCTTGAATCTCAAGCAATTGGCCATATGTAGAATTTCCTGGCCTTTCCACTGGTGTATGTTTCATCACTGTATGTTAATCATGTCTCTTGATATCATATCTGTTTGTCTGCCGACAAACACAGAGGTCTGAACCTTTTATCTCTGTTATACCTGTCTATGTGTAGACGCTACATTACCGCTCGCACGCGTCAATAACATCGAAGATTCAGAATCAGTACAACCCCCACCAAAATCACTTTCATGTATCATAATAAAGTTTTCATTAACCTACCCATCTCACAGACTCATCAACATATAGTTACGGGCTGCTCTAGAAGCAAGAGCCCGTGCTGGCACAAGGCCAGCTAAATCTAAAACAACAACAACATCAGTACATTTATCTCAGTAAGGAACAACCAATAAACCAGTTAACACCCAGCCAGTATGTCACTCATATCCCAGTCCTTACAGATTTTGCTATAGTATTTATTATTACCACTTTGGTCGCTATCAATTTTAATTTCAACATGCTTGCATGATGTGTGGGTGGGTCGGTGTGTGTGTATGTGTGCGTATGGCAGTGGGTCTATCTCTCTCCATAAGTACGTATGAGTTGGTTTGTGTGGGGCCTATCTACAGGAGCGTCCGTGCTTCAGTTGTAATTCCATAATCAAGCATATATTTGCCTACTGTTTACAGAATAGAGTAGAATTGTTTGTTGAATTTTAGCTAACTAACATTCAGTATAGAGATAGTTTAAGATATAACGGTTCGAAGCACTGTAGTCCTCAGCGGCCATACATCCACAGTGGTTCCTGAGATCGAAATCCTTTTACTTATATAATAATAACTCGTAAATTTCATAAGTCTGACGCTTGGCTCTGTTGCCTAAGCTTATAAGTGAAACCACCTATAACAGGGCGGGATAGCCTGGCGATGACATTGAAATCAGATCACTTTTAATTTAAAATGGTACTCCAAGGTATATAGTTGATCATTTTCTTTCATAGAGATTGAGCTTCATAGAAAACGTTTATATGGGGAACTAATTTGTATTGCAAAACGAGCCATCACCCCAACCACCTCTTTCTCCCTCCCAAATCTTTCCCCTATTGTTTCACAGCGTACGACATTTTTTTTTTTTTTTTTGTATACCGCTATTCGAAATGCCTGAATTGTAATAATTCAAAATTTCTGACAAATATTATTTGATGTATTATAGCCTCATTAACACTAAATAATGAGTATTCAAGGAATGGCGTAAGGCTTCACTTTAACTTCCTTTTCATTATCTTTCTATTGTCTAATCTTTTATTGTGATAATAGCAAAGCGAGAGAGAGAGAGAGAGCCTTTTGAAAATCAAATCTTGATACAAATAAAAGGAAGGGGGAGGACACGAAAAGATGAACAGCGTGCAAAGTACCATGTAAATATTATTCATTCCATTTTTTGTAACGCCTAGAACGAAAAGAAATTAGTTATATTGTTTACTTAGCAATGAAAAACAAGAAAACAAATGGATATTTTGTAAATAAAAACCACCTGATTCCCTTCGCTTCGATTTGTTAAATACATACTGCCAACACGTGAGTAAGATATAAATGGCTCACGCATCAGTAGTATGTATTAATTTTTATACGAATGTACAAAGAGAATCAGATGGTTTTCCTAAGAAATTTACAGAATGTCTGTTTGTTTTCCTGTTGTTCATGCTATATAAACAATATCAACCGCCAGGGTAGTTGGCGGTTAGTAAAGCCAAATTTCATCGAAATCTTTCAGCCGTTTGGGTGTTCAGGGGATCGGGATGTGGTAGGGGGCGGGTGGGTGAGGGACCTAACATATCGGTAAAAGATACAGCCGTGATACTTAGTTTTTCTGAAAGCTCATATTCGGGGTTTGCTTTTTTTTTTTTTAATAAAGTTACAGCATGCCATTCAAATTATCCACCAGAATTCAAATTTCCTGGTGCTCAGGTACGTACTGCTCACAACATTAGAAAAGACGGCGTTTTCTTAATGTGCGTGAATAGCAAGTGGTGTTAGGAGAAGCTGGCTGACTTACTGTCAATAACTTAATTAAAAATTATCACACACGTTGAATTTACCTACGCGATTGTGGTTTTCGCGATCGTCGACCTACCTAAATAAAGAAATTCAATAGTTAGAATGTTTTCAGACACACACACACATATACACACACACACATATATATATATATATATATATATATATATATATATATATATATATATATATATATGTGTGTGTGTGTGTGTGTGTGTGTGTGTGTGTGTGTGTATATACTGCCCGGGAAAACTCTGAAGGACTCCCAAATATTTTCCTGCACCTCCTTGTGCTGACTGTCCCTTTTATCCAGACATTGCTGTTCTAACTGTCCCTTTCATCCAAATATTACTCTTCTGACTGTCCCATTTATCCAGGTATTACTGTACTGACTGTCCCTTTTATCCAGGTATTACTGTACTGACTGTCCCTTTTATCCAGGTATTACTGTACTGACTGTCCCATTTATCCAGTCATTACTGTGGTGACTGTCCCATTTATCCAGTCATTACTATGGTGACTGTCCCATTTATGCAGATGTTACTGCAGTGAGTGTCCCTTTTTATCAAAACATTACTGCGCTGCCTGACCATTTTATCCAGGTATTACAGTGCTGGCTGTCTCTTTTATTCAGGTATTACTGTGATGACTGTCCATTTTATCTAGACATTACTGTGGTGACTGTCCCCCAGGTATTACTGTGCTGTCTGTCCCTTTTATCCAGGTATTACTGTGCTGTCTGTCCCCTTTATCCAAGTATTACTGTGCTGTCTGTCCATTTTATCCAGGTATTACTGTGCTGTCTGTCCCTTTTATCCAGGTATTTCTGTGCCGACTGTCCTTTTTTACCAGGTATGACTGTGGTGACTGTTCATTTTATCTAGACATTACTACGGTGACTGTCCCATTTAGCCTCCTCTAAACTTAAACACACCCCACTCTGAAACACCCTCAGTAAAACCTTCCTACTAAAACTGTCTAAACACACACCCCAGGTAAACCTAAACACACCCCTACTAAACCTAAACACACCATTTTAACCTAAACACACCCCCACTAAACCTAAACACACCCCCTACTAAACCTAAACACATACAGCCACTGCTGTCACCCCTACTAAACCTAAACACACACAGCCACTTTAAACACACCCCCACTAAAACCTAAACACACCCCCCACTAAACCTAAACACATACAGCCACTAAACCTAAACACACACCCCACTAAACCTAAACACACTCCCTACTAAACCTAAACACACCCCCCACTAAACCTAAACACACCCCTACTAAACCTAAACACACACAGCCACTAAAACCTAAACACACCCCCACTACCTAAACACACCCTGTACTAAACCTAAACACATACAGCCTCTAAACCTGTGGTGACCCCCACTAAACCTAAACACACCCCCTACTAAACCTAAACACACCCCCACTAAACCTAAACACATCCCCTACTAAACCTAAACACACGCAGCCACTAAGCCTAAACACACCCCACTAAACCTGAACACACCCCACACTAAACCTAAACACACATACAGCCACTAAAACCTAAACACACCCCTACTAAACCTAAACACACCCCCACTAAACCTAAACACACTCCCCTACTAAACCTAAACACACGCAGCCACTAAACCTAAACACACCCCCCACTAAACCTAAACACACCCCCTACTAAACCTAAACACATACAGCCACTAAACCTAAACACACCACCCACTAAACCTAAACACACACATCCACTAAACCTAAATACACCCCCGCTAAACCCAAAACACAAACCTTGATACAGAATTATTAGTCACGGGAAAGTAAAGCATTTTCAATTATATATTTCTATGGCATCGAGTACACGAAATGCGGTATGATAACGCGTACAGTTTATTTACCACATAAGTTACAAAGGGAAGGGGGAAAGGGAAGGGGAATGGGTATGGGTTTGAAACGACCCTATTTTCTAAGTTGGGTTAAATGATGGCCACTTGCAAAATTTTGTCCAGATCGGTCAAGCGGTTCGGATTTCTATAGCGCACAAAGCTACAAGTATACAGACATACACACATATAAACATTCACTTTTATATATGATATATATACACATATATAAGTATACACACACATATATATATACACACATATATATATATATATATATATATATATATATATATATATATATATATATATATATAAATATATATATATGACCAGCCACAAGTGCTAGTACCACAGGTCATCAAATGGCTCATAGTAGGCCTACATTCTACATGCAATGTAAAACAAATTTCTTTAAATAAAATTTCGTACCCTATTGTGTGTTAATAAACCAATATAAACTACAGTATGTATGAAAAATTATTTACATTGTCATGCATCCACATTTTTAAAATAGAACCAATATCAATCATGCATTAAATGACAAGATAATTTATCCTGCTGTGAAATGATTCCCAAGAACATGTGCGAATGTAAAATTCTTCTGACGATGATGAAACTGAAGTCATAATTATACTATTACTTATTCATTATTTCCTCTGAATACGATCAAATTACTGAACAACAAAGAAACCAATACAATTAAGGATTCTGATTCGCACTAAACTACCAAGATTAGTTAGTCTAAAAAAAGGAATAAAACAAATACTAAAAATCTTGACTTAATCATTACTCCAAATGTACTATTTAGTCTTAATCCGGTCTTGTTTACCTCAGGAAGAAAACGGCGGAATTTTTGGAACGGAAAAAGGACAGCACTGGTGACTGGTCATAAGTGATTATCAGTCTTGAGAGGTTTGCAGCAGCGAGTGGATGAGAGACTGGCAGCGCGCACTGTTTTCGGCAAAGTGTCAAGTTATCCTCTTCATTAACGTGAACCAAAGGTTTGTCCAGTTAAGTTTTAAGTCTAATTTAATATATTTCTCGAAAATAGTTGATGGCAGTTTTTTTTTAAAGCAATGAATTTCCTGCATTTTGGCGGGAAAGAACCGTCTTCCTGGAGTAGCCAAACGGTTTAGTATTCCCAAGCCGAGGCATCGAGTACCTCTTGCATCTGTTATGGTTGGTGTTTTTACATCTGTCTGATCTGTTCTAAAGGGTGCTTTTGCAGCTGTCTGTCAGTGAAATTTAACGTTCTTTATTGTGCTTTTGGTGAGTGTAATAGTATTTGTACGTACTGCATTTTTATTGTAGACACCCCGTTATTAGGCCTATTGTAAAATATCAGTGAATGCTTTGCAAGGCTACGACAGGTTTCACTGCTTGGAAAGTTGATTCCTTCCATCTTTCGATCTTGAAACCATAGAACGAAGTTTATTTTCTCAGTTCCACTTCGATCTGAGATCATCTGTCGCTGGTATTGTGGTATTGTGTTCAATTTCCTTCCTTCTTTTCTTTATAGGTCTAAAATTCGAAGCTTTAAGGAGATGTATTGTAGTACTATCAAGTTTCTGTTGCTCGGTGATCTTAGACCTATTAGCGTCTAGCATGAGTTTTTCATCCAATGATCTTTTAAAATTTCTCTTACGACTCATATAGCTTTAAAAGTACTCTTATAACCAACCAAGAGTCAATTTAGTGATAAAACATTTGATCAAGGTAAGGAGGTAGTTCAGAATGTCAAGGCGAAAACACGATGACGTGTGCGGAGCATAAAATGCAACCTTACGAAATGTCAAATTTGTTTTACTTTTTTCATATTTTCTTGCATGGTTTCAATATTCAAGCTCCCAAAGAATTAAATGTCATTACTGGGTCTGTTTGTCGGAAACATTTGTTTGTATTAAGTTGTTCATGTTAGGCGTAATGCCTGCTTATCTTGCATATAATAAGTATTGATGCAAGTCTATTGTTATTTAGCTGAACCATAAAGGATAAAAGGAACAAAAACACAATAATTCACTTGAAAATTTTATTGAAATATGAAACGCGAAATGTCCTAAAACACTAAATATAAATGATAATAATCAATTCAATCATGTAAGAACAAAATGGAAATATGAAGCATAAAAAACAGTCTCTCTCAATTAACAACAGTTCAAAAAATAATTTAATTTTCCTTCTGTGTCTTACACATTATGATTGTGAATAAAAGGTAGTAGTAAATATATATTCCTTTGGTATAATATAAATTAATATTGCTTTGGTATAACAGTAAATAAATTTCCCTTTTTTATAAAGGTGAAACTATACATTTATTTGAATAATGAGTTAAGTTGTAGCCTATAACATAAATATGAATAAGAAAAAATAAGTAATATTTAGTATGACCTCCATCATTGGCAATCACAGCTCTGAGCCTATTTGGCATTGAAACTACTAACGTTTGACAATAATTATCCATCCCTCTTTTCGGTCTTAATGATTCCCACACTGACAGACAGTGTTTGATCAGTGACAGGTTTGGTTTTTATTGTCCCAGTGTCCCATTCCTTTACCATTTCTCCCCGAAGATTTCAATCGGGGAGGTTAGGAGATTTCGCAGGCCCGCTTATACGTATAACATTGTTCTGTTCTGCAAAACATTCACTGACAACTTTTGAGTTATGAACAGAAGGGTTGTCCATTACAAGGTAGATTGGCAAATGATCCGGTAGCAGTTTCCTCGCCGATGGGATCAGGGCTTCATCAAGAATTTCTACATATTGCTCTCCGGTTAAACCCTCGTCGAGGGGAATCACACTCCGCCCTGAATTTTTTTCACTTCGCCGCGACGGTTGAATATTTTCTTTATTGAACCTAAAGTTTAAGATACGAAAAAAAAAGTTATCGCAAATAAACGAAAATATCAACGCTGAATATCACCACTATTCATAAAATTCAGCAACAAGGAATTTACATTGACATGAAGAATGTTTTCTCACTCTCGATAGTTAATTCATGGGAATCCTAAGAGGCTTAAATTGCTATCCTTGAAAGTAAAAAGAAAGGTTATATTTTAACGAGCTTGTAGATATTTAATCAGTGTAGTAAAGAAAGTCCATGTTACACATAGGCCTAAGCCTACATGAAAACCAAAACTTGCGGCATTAATTACTTACCTTGTGTTATTAGGTCGCCAGCAGTGGAGTATACCATGTTCGTCGCTAGCAAAAGTCTTCTCATCACACCATATAACGTTATCCCAGAATCTTGATTCAAAGGGTAGATACTGAAGAGCGAAAGCTACTGGTTGCTCTTGGTGATTTTGAGACAGGGAGAGTTTGATAGCCGGACTTCGGTGGTGAATTCCTTGGTTGAGCAATCTCTTCTCACCGTAACATTAGAGACTTGAAGACCTAGTTCTTTTTTCACTTTCACAGCAGTTGCTATAGGCTATGAGGTGACTTTAGCAATGATCTGGTCATCCTGCTCTCGAGTAGTGCACCGTGGCCTCCTGTTCTAGGCCGATTCTTGAGGTTCTCTTCGTTGAAATGTTTGATCCACCTGCATACTGTTGTCCGACTTATATTGAATTTATGGCTAATTTCTATGGGGAGGATATTATTTCAATGCATTTCTATTATGACTCAGTATAGCTAATGAGGTTTCCTGTCTTTCGGCTCCAGAATTTATTTGATGTTGCCCAAGATGCTCTATCATCCCAACGTCGGGTCAGCGAGAAGTAGGCTAAATGCTGAATGCCACTGTATGTCACCTGACAAGTTGCTGCATTGTTTTCGCGCCCTTTCAGGCATGCCAACCTCTCGGAGTCAGGGAGGCGAATTTTCTTGTGTTGTTATTGTTTCGGGAGATTGCGTGTGCTTGCCAGCCCTGTAATTCTTTTCACTCGTGAACGAAAACGAAAGTACACCGTACCGTCAGTAATGAACGTGACTGTACATCAAGAATGTTATAACAGAGACTATTATCAATAATTTTTAACTAATATCGTCATAACTCTCATCATAGACATAGTCAACATGTTACTTCAAACTTTGTCGTCAAAAGCACCTTGCTTTTGTATTGCAATACACAATAAATATTGGGGACTCAAGAGTCAGCTATATGAGTTAGACCTTAACACCCGGCTTGCAAGAGTGACAGAAGTTGGTATGGTCTTTACGTAAATAAGCCTGTCGAATTCAGGTTCTGCACTTACATGATATTTGCCGCTTACTCTTTGTGGTTACAAAATTACAGTCACGCTTGTCTGAGACAAAAATTAATAATTAGCCAAGCGTTATAAACTTGTCAGTCAACTTCTTACAAATAAATTAGAATCCCGTTTAGTTATTCGAAATGTATTAAAAACGCCAAAATTCACTCCTCTTCAAAAAAGAAAGTTACGTATGTTAAAAGAAGACATCAAAGAAAGATTAATAACCATTTTTGGCCATTACCAAACTGCCAGTCCAAAAACACAACTGTTAATAATCCAACGACCTGCCTACCTTGTTAAGGTTGGCTGCTTAGGTTACATGATAGGATAATGAACTTTCAAACCTGTACAGTAGTTTACATCATTCAAGTGATTACACACACACACAAAACGAAAACATTTGAAGCTGCCTCATTAGGGCAGTACTTAATCTTAACTTAAATGATGGAAACTACAAGTTTGAAAGTTTATTATCCTATATAACTATGTTATCCAAGCAGCCTACCTTGACAAGATGGTCAAGACTGAATGATTAACAATTGTTTTTAAGACTGTCTCTTTGGTAATGACCGAAGATAGCTATATCTTTCCTCGATGTCTTCTTTTAACATGTGTAACTTTCCATCTTTCATCTAATTATACGGTAATCACCTGAAAAGGACACCAGTTGCTCTGGAAACTATAGTGTATTTTAGCGTTTTTAATATGCTTCGAAAAACAAAACGGGTTTTTTTTTAACAGCAGGACAAGTGTGCTTTTTATAAGCAGTTGACGGATAAGTTTGTAACGCTTGGCTAATTATGAATTTTTGTCGCTTGCACACAGAGTAACCTTTTCTTTTAATCACAGACAGCACACCACAAATACCATTGAAATACAGAACCTGAATTCGACAGGCATATTTACCGTAAAGTCGCTATCACCTTATATCACTCTTGCTATCTGGGTGGTTAAAGTCAAAGTCACTGCCTATCGTTGTTTCTAAACCAGGTTATGGTTCGAATCCTGGCCGGCGCAGAACTTATTAGTCATAATTCCCCTTGGCTCAAGAAAGTTATTCTCAAGGTATAGTGAATTCGATAGCAGACGGTATTTAAGGCTGAATATTTGTGAATATAAAAAAAAAAGAATTGGAATAGTTGGCCAGTAAAATAAAGCAGTCCAAAAAATAAATGAGTTGATGTTCAAGGATCTAATGGTGAAAGTAAGATTACTTCTATATATACACACATTATACATTATATAATATATACATATATGTGTGTGTGTGTGTAATGCAAGTGTATGTTCGTTATAAAATATAAAATTCTCGTGCCATAATCAAGAATTGCCAAATGCTTGAAAGTTACCCGCGTGAAAAACCTGCAATACTAATAGAGGCACGGACGTATCAGGGGAGAAACCAATAAATAAATCAAGCGTCCCCGGATGGTCGAGCTGATTCCTAGCAAAAGCGGCAGAAGAAGAGAAGCGCTGGAATGTAAACAAAGGGTAACGAGGTTGTTATGTCAGGTCGTACACAGAGATTGAAAGGTGGGGAAATGCGCAAAAGGAACGTTTGACGTACGGTTATACATTCTTGCGCTTTCGTTTGTTTATTACGTATTTTATTTTTAATTGATTGATATGAGTATGCCTTCGTGTATCTGGAAAGCATGGTACAAACAGTGTGCAACTTAAGTGTGTGTGTGTGTGTGTATAATGTGTGTGTATGTATATTTATATACACTGAAAGGAAGACGAACGAAAACCAAACATAACTAGGCTGTCTTTTATTTTATTGCCGACGTTTCGTAATTTTGACTGATATACATAAGTACATCTTCAGGTCTGCACATAAAAAGATCGATAAAAATCATAATTAAATAACAAAGAGCAAGAATGAAATAAATAAAAACACAACTGACCTAGAGGTGAGACACCAGGGAACGAAATGAAACAAAACACCACAGGAGGTTAAGACAAATACAGGGGGGTTGAATACGTCTGAGTATTTAACAATGGCACAGGCTGTTTTATAAATAATGACTGAAGGATGGTTAAATCTTAAGGGTTGACAGTAAGACCGATGATATTAAAATCTTTGTTCTCAGTATAAGGTTTGCATTGTTGAGAATGGTTTCTGAAACTGGAGTGCTCTGGGTTCGAAATTCTGCTCCCTTTACGAAAACTGACTCCTCGATGTGAATTTGTGAGCACTTTAAGAAACCTATTGGTAGATCCCACGTAAATCCCTGAAATACATTTAGTGCAATTTTACTCATAATCAGCACCATTGGACATATAAGGAGACATCTGACCTTTTACTCTAAACAAAGAGACAATAGTAAGAGAATTTTTGGGGGGGATTAAGTTGGCTTTAATGGCTGGGCAATGTTCCTGAACAATTTGAGTAAATCTCTTGAAAAGTTAGGTCATGGATATATGGGAAGCGTACATAAAAATTTCATTTTTTGTGCTGTTAAAACTTTGTTTTATAGAAAATTGTTGATTTGGTAACTGAACTACTAATAGACAAGCCTGGGTGGAAAACAGTTACCTTTAAAGAAGTTAACCAGAAATAAAATCTCACTTTGAAGGGCATTCCAGTTAGGTGAGAGGACCATAGAAGTACGTAATTTTATGTCAGACCAGAGGTTACCTTTGTATTTTTTCTTTTATTTCTTCTTTTTTTAAAGGCATTAACTTTCTGGGTTTTTCACCATTGAAGAGGATGTCTTTGCTTTTTTTTTTATTTCCATTCCTTTCCTTTAAAAAGGCATCAACTTGATGGGTTTTATGCCACGCCGGAGATTACCAGTAAATATTTTCAACTTATTTTTTTTGTTACAAAGTCATTAACTTCCAGAGTTTTACACAAAGTCGGAGGCTGCCTTTGTATTTTCTTTATATATTCTTATTTCTTTTTACAAAAGCGTTAACTTACTGGGTTTTAAGCCGTCCCGGAGGTTGCCTTGGTATTTTGCATTTATGTTAAAGAAAATTAACTTACAGGGTTTTATGATACACCAGAGGTTGCATTTATATTTTGCATTTTTTTTCAAAGACATCAATTTATGGGGTTTTACACTCCACCAGAGCTTGCCTTTGTATTTTGCATTTATTTTTTTTCAGCAAAGGAATTAACTTTAGGGGTTTTACAATCTACCAAAGGTTACCCTTGTATTTTGTATTTTTTTTTTTTTCCAAGGAAATTAACTTACGGGATCTTACGCCCCACCAGAATTTGCCTTTGTATTTTGCATTTATTTTTTTTAAAGGAAATTACTCACGGGGTTTTACACGCCACTAGCAGTTGCCTTTGTATTTTTTAATTCTTTTTTCAAAGGCATCATTTTGTGGGGTTTTACGCTCCACCACAGGCTGTCTTTGTATTTTGCGTTTTATGCCTCACCAGGGGTTGCCCTGGTATTTTGCATTTATTTTATCAAAGGCATTAACTTACGGGGTTTTACGCCATACTAGAGGTAACCTTTCTATTTTGTATTTATTTTTTTTTCTCAAAGGAAATTAACTGATAGGGATGTATGCCCCTCCAGGGGTTGTCTTTGTATTTTGCATGTATTTTTCTTTAAAGGTATTAACTTATGGAGTTTTACTGGGTTTTAAGATGCGCCAAAGGTTGCCTTTGCATTTTTCATTTTTTTTTTTTTTTTTTTTTTTAAGGAAATTAACTTATGGGGTCTTGCGCATCACCGGAGGTTACCTTTGTATTTTCCACCTTTTTTTCAAAGGTATCAATTGAAGGGGTTTTACGCTCCGCCATACGTTGCATTTGTATTTTTTTTTTTTTTTACAAAGGCATTAACTTTTGCAGTTTTGCTCCCCACCAAAGGTTGACTTTGTATTTTGCGTTTATATTTTTACAAAGGCATTAACTTACGCGGTTTTACGCCTCGCCAAAGGTTGCCTTTGTTATTTGAACTTATTTTTTTTTACAAACATTAACTTTCGCGGTTTTATGCCGCGTTAGAGGTTGCCTTCGTATTTTGAGTTTGTTTTTTTACAAAGGCATTGACTTTCACGGTTTTACGCCCCGCCAAAGGTTGCCTTTGTATCTTGAGTTTATTCTTTAACAAAGGTATTAACTTTCGCGGTTTTACGCCCCGCCAGAGGTTGCGTTTGTATTTTGAGTTTATTCTTTAACAAAGGCATTAACTTTCGCGGTTTTACGCCCCACCAGAGGTTGCCTTTGTATTTTGAGTTTATTCTTTAACAAAGGCATTAACTTTCGCGGTTTTACGCCCCACCAGAGGTTGCCTTTGTATTTTGAGTTTGTTTTTTTACAAAAGTATTAACTTTCGCGGTTTTACGCCCTGCCAGAGGTTCCCTTTGTATTTTGAATGTATTCTTTTACAAAGGCATTAACTTTCGCAGTTTTATGCCCTGTCAGAGGTTGCCTTTGTATTTTGAGTTTACTTTTTTACAAAGGCATTAACTTTCGCGGTTTTACGCCCCGCCAGAAGTTGCCTTTGTATTTTGAGTTTATTCTTTTACAAAGGTATTAACTTTCGCGGTTTTACGCCCCACCAGAGGTTGCCTTTGTATTTTGAGGTTATTCTTGTACAAAGACATTAACTTTAGTGGTTTTACGCCCCGCCAGAGGTTGCCTTTGTATTTTGAGTTTACTTTTTTACAAAGGCATTAACTTTCGCGGTTTTATGCCCTGTCAGAGGTTGCCTTTGTATTTTGAGGTTACTTTTTTACAAAGGTATTAACTTTTGCGGTTTTATGCCCCGCCAGAGGTTGCCTTTGTATTTTGAGTTTATTCTTTTACAAACGTATTAACTTTCGCGGTTTTATGCCCCGTCAGAGGTTGCCTTTGTTTTTTGAGTCATTATTTTACAAAGGGATTAACTTTTGCGGTTTTACATCCCGCCAGAAGTTGTCTTTGTATGTTGAGTTTATTCTTTTACAAAGACATTAACTTTCAGGGTCTTATACCCTGCTAGAGGTTGCCTTTGTATTTTGAGTTTGTTTTTTTACAAAGGTACTAACTTTTACAGTTTTACGCCCACCAGAGGTTGCCTTTGTATTTTGAGTTTACTTTTTTACAACGGCATTAATTTTCGCGGTTTTACACCCCGCCAAAGGTTGCCTTTGTATTTTGAGTTTATTTTTTTACAAAGGTATTAACTTTCACGGTTTTACGTCCTGTCAGAGGTTGCCTTTGTATTTTAAGTTTATTCTTTTACAAAGACATTAACTTTTGAGGTTTTATACCTTGCCAGAGGTTGCCTTTGTATTTTGAGTTTGTTTTTTTACAAAGGCATTATCTTTCGCAGTTTTACGCCCTGCCAGAGGTTGCCTTTGTATTTTGAGTTTATTTTTTTACAAAGCTATTAACTTTTGCGGTTTTATGCCCCGCCAGAGGTTGCCTTTGTATTTTGAGTTTATTCTTTACAAACGTATTAACTTTCGCGGTTTTATGTCCCATCAGAGGTTGCCTTTGTTTTTTGAGTCATTTTTTTACAAAGGGATTAACTTTTGCGGTTTTACGTCCCGCCAGAAGTTGTCTGAGTATTTTGAGTTTATTCTTTTAACAAAGGCATTAACTTTCAGGGTCTTATACCCTGCTAGAGGTTGCCTTTGTATTTTGAGTTTGTTTTTTTACAAAGGTATTAAGTTTTACAGTTTTACGCCCGCCAGAGGTTGCCTGTGTATTTTGAGTTTACTTTTTTACAACGGCATTAATTTTTGCGGTTTTACGCCCCGCCAAAGGTTGCCTTTGTATTTTGAGTTTATTTTTTTACAAAGGTATTAACTTTCATGGTTTTACACCCCGTCAGAGGTTGCCTTTGTATTTTGAGTTTGTTTTTTTACAAAGGCATTATCTTTTGCGGTTTTACGCCCTGCCAGAGGTTGCCTTTGTATTTTGAATTTATTTTTTTACAAAGGTATTAACTTTTGCGTTTTTACGCCCTGCCAGAGGTTGCCTTTGTATTTTGAGTTTATTTTTTTATAAAGGCATTATCTTTCGCGATTTTACGCCCCACCAGAGGTTGCATTTGTATTTTGAGTTTATTCTTTTACAAAGGGATCAACTTTCGCAGTTTTACGCCCTGCCAGAAGTTGCCTTTGCATTTTGAGTTTATTCCTTTACAAAGGCATTAATTTTCGCGGTTTTATGCCCCGCCAGGGGTTGCCTTTGTATTTTGAGTTTATTCTTTTACAAAGGGATTAACTTTTGTGGTTTTATGCCCCGCCAGAGGTTGCCTTTGTATTTTGAGTTTATTCTTTTACAAAGGCATTAACTTTCGGGGTTTTACGCCCCGCCAGAGGTTGCCTTTGTATTTCGAGTTTATTCATTTACAAAGGCATTAACCTCCGAGGTTTTACGCCCCGCCAGAGGTTGCCTTTGTATTTTGAGTTTATTTTTTTACAAAGGTGTTAACTTTCGCAGTTTTATGCCCTGTCAGAGGTTGCCTTTGTACTTTGAGTTTACTTTTTTACAAAGGCATTAACTTTCGCGGTTTTATGCCCCACCAGAGGTTGCCTTTGTATTTTGAGTTTATTCTTTTACAAAGGTATTAACTTTTGTGGTTTTATGCCCCGTCAGAGGTTGCCTTTGTATTTTGAGTTTATTCTTTTACAAAGGCATTAACTTTCAGGGTCTTATACCCTGCTAGAGGTTGCCTTTGTATTTTGAGTTTGTTTTTTTACAAAGGTATTAAATGTCGCAGTTTTACGCCCCGCCAGAGGTTGCCTTTGTATTTTGAGTTTATTCTTTTACAAAGGTATTAACTTCCGCGGTTTTATGCCCCGTCACAGGTTGCCTTTGTATTTTGAGTTTACTTTTTTACAAAGGCATTAACTTCCGTGGTTTTATGGCCCACCAGAGGTTGCCTTTGTATTTTGAGTTTAATCTTTTACAAAGGCATTAACTTTCTCGGATTTACACCCCGCCAGAGCTTGCCTTTGTATTTTGAGTTTATTCTTTTACAAAGGCATTAACTTTCGCTTTTTTACGCCCTGCCAGAGGTTGCCTTTGTATTTTGAGTTTATTCTTTTACAAAGGCATTAACTTTCGGTTTTTTTTTGCCCCGCCAGAGGTTGCCTTTGTATTTCGAGTTTATTCTTTTACAAAGGCATTAACCTCCGAGAGTTTACGCCCCGCCAGAGGTTGCCTTCATATTTTGAATTTATTCTTTTACAAAGGCATTAACTTTCGCGGTTTTATGCCGTGCCAGAGGTTGCCTTCGTATTTTTAATTTACTTTTTTACAAAGGCATTAACTTTCGAGGTTTTACGCCCCGCCAGAGATTGCCTTCGTATTTTGAATTTATTATTTTACAAAGACATTAACTTTCGCGGTTTTACGCCCCGCCAGAGGTTGCCTTTGTATTTTGTATTAACTCTTTTACAAAGACATTAACTTTCGTGGTTTTACGCCCCGCCAGAGGTTGCCTTTGGTATTTTGTATTTACTCTTTTACAAAGACATTAACATTCGGGGTTTTACGCCACACCAGAGGTTGCCTTCATATTTTTAATTTATTCTTTTACAGAGACATTAACTTTCGCGGTTTAACGCACAGCCAGAGGTTGCCTTCGTATTTTGAGTTTATTCTTTTACAAAGCCATTAACTTTCGGGGTTTTACTCCCCGCCAGATGTTGCCTTTGTATTTTGAGTTTATTCTTTTACAAAGGCATTAACTTAAGCTTTCTTACTCCCCGCCAGAGGTTGCCTCAGTATTTTGAGTTTATTCTTTTAAAAAGGTATTAACTCTCGCGGTTTTACGCCCCACTAGAGGTTGCCTTTATATTTTGAGTTTTTTCCTTTACAAAGGTATTAACTTTCGCTGTTTTATTCCCCGCCAGAGGTTGTCTTTGCAATTTGAGTTTATTCTTCTACAAAGGCGTTAACTTTCGCAGTTTTACGCCCCTTCAGAGGTTGCCTTTGTATTTTGAGTTTATTCTTTTATAAAGGCATTAACTTTCGCGGTTTTACGCCACGCCAGAGGTTGCCTTTGTGTTTTCAGTTTATTTTTTTATAAAGGCATTAACTTTCGCGGTTTTAGGCCCGCCAGAGGTTGCCTTTGTGTTTTGAGTTTGTTTTTTTACAAAGGCATTGACTTTCGCGGTTTTACGCCCCGCCAGAGGTTGCCTTTGTGTTTTGATTTTGTTTTTTACAAAGGCATTAACTTTCGGGGTTTTACTCCCCACCAGAGGTTGCCTTTGTTTTTTGAACTTATTTTTTTTACAAAGGCATTAACTTTCGGGGTTTTACGCCCCTCCAGAGGTTGCCTTTGTATGTTAAGTTTATTTATTTTTGGTGATTGTAGTCAGTAAAAGTTATTAAGATACCACTATATATTTCAGTATCACTCTCTTGGTACACTGAAGATAAGTTAAAGTTTTCAATATGCAGTTTATTAAACTACTGAAACTCAGTGTTCATGTTCATTATTGCACTTTTTTGTGGCGAAGTAAAAAACTTTTCAGCACTCAGTAGTCAAGAGGAATCATTCAGTGAAACGTTAAACAGAAAAGATGTTCCAAGTGCAAAACAGAATTAAGACATGTTCTCCATTGCCAGACGAATGGTGAAGAAACTTCAAGTTAAATGTCAATGTACAAGTATACTATTAATATCAGAAATGTCGCAATTTCTTTTATTAAGATAGTGAATAAATTTTGGATACTTTTTTTTTGAAGGAAATTGATACGTTTTTGAAAATTTTTTTATACTTTTTTATTTTTCCCACTAGTAACAGTTGGGGTGCCTTAGGTTGGGCTGTGGCTCCCCTCGGGTGCCTGGAGTACTCCAGTCATCATCGCCTGCGCTGTTACATCTTTCCATGTTCGGGCAGTAGGCATCAACGACATTCATTCTTGTGTCTCCGTCCCTGTCCATTTCCTCCCTGTCCCTGTCTTCTTTCTCTCCTAGTTCCTTCGTTACAAGAAATCTGCCAGATGGAACTGGGTTGATTGATTCTTTGCTGGGACATTTGTTTGAGTTCCCCTAGAACTTAGTTTTGTAAATGGATAACAGTTCCGTCCGAATAAGGCTGTCGAGGGAAGCCATGCATTGTGGAGCCCTTTATTAGTATCATGGTGCAGAGACATAGGAACTTTCATGTCTGAAGTGCATTGTTGTCTCACTGACGACGGTTTCGGCCTCGTATCCACAGTAGGCTCAATTTTGCTACTGCCTTGAAGATATCCCTGTTTGCCTTTTCCACGAACTGTCTTTCATTTCACTCTCGTATTTCCTCAACATACCCCATGCCTCGGCTACTGTTCGTGCGAATCCATGCTGCATGTACTCTCGAATGAAATCTCGGTCCTCGTCAGAAGAAATGAATAATAGATAAGCCCAGTAACGTTCGCGAAGGCAGTAGCTGTTCCTTCAAAACCTTCTTTGTTGTGGAAAGCAAAACTTCCATATTTAGAAATCCACGTCTTCATAAAGGTTTCGTAGGCGGCCCTAGCTTCTTCTTTGCTTGGATTTGGCAAACACCTCGGTATTATTTTAGAAAGAGGAACCAGCCCAAAATGACATGAAAATATGTTTTTCTAGGTGATTTTGATGTCTTTTGCACGAATATCACCTTCATTTTCCTCGGAAATTAACGGTTTTAGACTTTACTCGGAGCACCTACAGTTTCCCAGGCCCACTCGACCATCGACCGAAATCGGCGGAAGAACACCAAAACCAACATGTCGTGCTTGCCAAGAATCTTTAAATATGTGGATAAGGCGCGGCGCCGTTCCATACCACGGCCTTACTGTAACCCCTGTGGCTAGCTGCGCGCAGCAAACATTACCTCTTGCCAGAAAATGTCGTGCTTGCCAAGAATCTTTAAATATGCGGATAAGGCGCGAAGCGCCGTTCCGCCACGGCCTTACTGACAGCACACATAAACAGGACGACATGTTGGTTTTGGTGTTCTTCCGCCGATTTCGGTCGGCGGTCGAGTGGGCCCGGGAAACTGTAGGTGCTCCGAGTAAAGTCTAAAACCGTTAATTTCCGAGGAAAATGAAGGTGATATTCGTGCAAAACACATCAAAATCACCTAGAAAAACATATTTTCATGTCATTTTGGGCTGGTTCCTCTTTCTAAAAATTTACCAACACCTCAATAGTTCATGGCCTTGATGAGTAGTATTTAGGAAATGAATTTCTCTAAAAAGTTCTTCCTTTTCCTCCATGGTCAAAGTTGAATATTTCTGTGGTGCCACATCAACCAATTCTCTCAGGCAGGTTCTGCTGGGGCTTCGACTCTGCTATAGTAAATAGTCGGGCCGTGGAGTGTCTTGTGTTAAATTGCCGAAAGGAAAACTGAAGAAGGGAAACAAAAACAGGTCTTCTAGAAAGTTAAGTTTCTCATGAGTCGTCCGGCTGTTACGGGCAACTTTTTCGGTTCCTTCATCTTCCTTGGGGTCAAAACTCCATGTTTTTCTCCCGAAAAGTTCTGCAGAGGGTTGTTTTGTTGGTTTTCCTTCCTCCTCCTCAAATATGGTGGGCAATTTTCTTCTCGTCTCCTTCGTACTTAGAACCCTTTGCACTCTTCCCGAGGGCCACGGGTCGTCTACCCAGCAGCGGAACGGTACACGTCCTTTGGTTAATTGAAAGATGTCACATTTAACCAGGTTTTCATTCCAATCATTCTTCCAGTCATTGTTCACGTCCTTTTTTAGACCTGCAGAGACAGAATCCTGTCCTTCCTCCGCATCATCACGGTTGGTAGAGAGCTTCGCTTGTTGATTTTCCAGCTCTCTTTTCAATCTGCTATTTTCCTGCCCTGCCTTTTTCAGTTTGTCCTTGAATACGAGGACCATCTCATAAAGGTACCGACGCTTCAAATTATTCAACAAGGATGCCCTAGGGAATTCAATATCGTCTGGATTGTTCATTGCAGCTGTCACTAATTCCAAGAATTCCTCTTCATCCTGGGACGAAGAGTACCTTTTGTTTTTCCTCAAAAAAGGTCCTTCTCCATTCACTTCTTCCAACAATAAATGGTCTCTCATCAGCTCGTCCTGTTCCTCTTTACCATCTCCTTCCGTATATTTTCTGTTATACGATGACATTTTACTCATTTCGGTCTCCTCGTCAAGTGTAGTCTCTGTCTCAGGTTCACTTTGAGTTCTCAGCCTCATCAAGTCTTCTTCATCCTTATCCTCCATCAGGAAACGCACAGTTCTCATAATTCCTATTGTACTGTGTGCAATAACTCCAACAATTAATAAAGATAATAACGGGGTCGACACCAGTCAGCCAAATGCATTCATTGTTAAAAGACTGCTCATATTTGATTGGTGCAATACAAGTAATTCTGTGCCTCCTGTTTCATACTTATAGCGCTGGTCTGAGAAATATTGAAATAAAGTATTTTTCTCATTAAACGCAATGCCTTATCACCAGGAATTATTACCGTTGTATTATCATTATTGTATGCATGAATTCTAGTGGAGCAACAAAACATGCTGTGCACTTGTGCAACAGTTTTATGAAGAATATACAGTTCATTTTCGAGAAAAGCAAATGTAATTTATACATCTATCTATCTGTCTATCTATCTATCTATCTATCTATCTATCTATATATATATATATATATATATATATATATATATATATATATATATATATATATATATATATATATATACTATATATATATATATATATATATGAATTTTTATCACTTCACCATGATATTTTACTTATAAACATTAAGCTACTAATGTCGTTTAATATCCAATTCGTGCTACTTCGAGGATATCACCGAAGGGGAATTATAAGTGATAAATGGTTTGGTACCTAAGTGACTCGAACACCAGGAGTGTAAGAAACAACGATTTCCAGTAGACATTCAAAACCATTCGGTTGGCTCGTTTTGTCGGGTGTTGGAGTCATGTACTGTAGGTATAGCTATGCTCTTAAGTGATACATGATTGCATAGGATTTCGTTCAAAATTCACGAACTGGCAACTAACATGCCCCTTATTAATCTGTTATTTCAATGCGAAAACACGATTATTTCATACAATAAGGCCATACGAGTGAAATTTGTCATATATTTCAAAACGGTAAGAAAATATCATGCGTAGCCAAATTTCGGTACGAAACATTTTCAAAACTTTTGTTCACTCATAGCCGATGCATTTGACAAAAAAAATTCATCATCACACCTAGTTCAAATGTTAATTAGAAAAATGAAAAAATTTGTCATAACATTAATATTGCTTCCAACGCAGCCATAAAATCTGAAATAGTGCAGTTTGATTGTTTTTATGCCTCAAAGCTGAAAAAATGTAAATAAGTAAATAAAAAAGTAGAATGCATCCACCGATATGAACTGGTGTAGGTCTACAGTGAGTAGCGACAATGAAATTATCTTGAAAACATTTATTTTATATTTAATAGAGGAATATTTGGAATTTCATAAACATAAAATTATTTAAGTTATATTTCTTAACCACTTCAAAAATTATGGCCTACTAGCAAATATTCGCATATGCAATTATACTTTTGTTAAAGCCAAGATTTTAACACTACTTGGCAACGTTACGTTGAGTGAGATTTTGGACGATACAAAAAGAATGTTGCCTCAGGTTTCAGCATGACTGTACCAAACCATTTACCACTTATAATTCCCTTCTGTGATATTCTCGTGGCGCGAATTGGATATTAAACACTTGTAGCTTAGTGTTTATATATATATATATATATATATATATATATATATATATATATATATATATATATATATATATATATATATATGTATGTATTTGCAAACACCCTATATATATATATATATATATATATATATATATATATATATATATATATATATATATATATATATATATATATATATATATATATATATATATATATATATATATATATATATATATATGTATATATATATATATATATATATATATATATATATATATAGGGTGTTTCAAATTAGAGGCCCCCACCTCTACAGCATAAACTACAATTGATATGGACAAAAACAAAAGTAATTCAGAACAGCTATTTATTTAAGTTTCTCTCTGAGTATTTAATATTTTGTGTGGCCTCCATCTGCCTGTACCACAGCCTCCATTCTTGAGGGGTACGATTTCAGCAAATCTCAAAAAAGCTGAGACTCAAACTCCATTTCCCTGAGCACTTCGGTCACCTCTCTTTGCAGGTCGTCAAGGCTTGGTATACTATCATAGTTCACTGTGCACGCTTCAACACAATCCTTAAAGATACTACCAATGTTTTCACATACATTAAGGTCAGGGGAGCTCCCTGGAAATTCACTTGACGAGAAGAAATCGATACACTGTTTCAAAGCAGCTCCTGTGTCTGAAGAGCCTTGAAACATGGTGCCTTATCATGCAAAAATGTGACTTCTTCAACAGATAACACATTTTCAAGATCTTTGAAGAAAGGAAATACTCCACCAGTAAGCACAGTTTCTCTGAAGTATTTGCCATTCCATTTCTTTGATGATCCACATTAACCATTTTGCTGTGAAACAGAGAAAAATTCCCAAACATTCAGGAAATTTCACAACTTGGCGATAGCACATGTCATCGCTGATATCATCCAATTTTGCAGGCCAAATGACATCATTTTTATGATTTGGCTTCCTGACTGTGTAAACGAAGAATTTATCTGATGCAGCAACATGGAGATAATCAGCTTCATCCCAATCTTTAAGAAATGAACCACAAAACCATGCACTGTCTTCTCTCTGTTGCTGAGTGATGTTAGGCTTGCTGATAACATGAAACGGCTTGATACCAGATTTTTTCAACTCACGATATACAGCACTATAACTTCTCTTCTTTCCCTTTTTTGTTTCTAGTTCAAGCGCCAACACATAAAAGACTTTCTTGGTCTACCCACTGCCTCAGCTATGATGTCTTTTGACTCCTGAGAAAGGACTTCAGGCCTTCTAAGATTCTCACTCTTTTCACGATGACAGTCATATAGATTTTGTTCCAGTTTCTTTTAACAAAGGATTCATCTCTTTTAATGTATTTAGCTACCCAGAACGTGAAATGAAGGATGCGCCAGCATCCCTGGCCTCTCTGAAGGTTATAGCCCGGATTCGGTCAATCCATCTGATTTCCTCCGAGTCGTTAGCCATGTCTGAAAATACAAGAGTCTGGAAATACAAGAAATGTAAAATGAAAAATAGTTTAATAGAAACTTAAAATAATGTACTTGGAGATAGGCTATAGCAGAAAACTTCATAACTTTCCATTTGTTCTGTGGAGGGGGGCTCTAATTTCGAAACACCCGGTATGTGCGTGTGTGTGTGTATGTGTGTCCGTGTTCGTGTGCGTGTGGGTGTGTGTGAGTGTAAGTGTAAGTGTGTGTATGCAAGTGTAAAATACTTAGTGATGTCAAGTAAAAGGACATTAATATTATCACCAATTGCGGAAACTTTACAATCAATACCAGGTAGGAGAGAGTTACCAGAAATACCAAGTAGAATAATATCAAATTCTTTGCTTCCAACAACAACGAAAAGCCTCAGTTTCTAGAGAGAAGCATTGACCTAGGTGACACATAATATTTATCTCACGTTGGGTGGCAAATGATCCTATAATGAATTATCTCAAACCTTTGGTTGCGCTATAGCAAATGCAAATGGACTAAATATTTTCCCATTATTTATTGAATTATTGGTTTATGTATTTGCTTGCATTAATTTTCTTTTTAATTTGTCTACTATAAATTAATTGTGTGCAAATTCATTACCGGATATTTTTTAAGTTAATATATGTATATATATACAGTATATATATATATATATATATATATATATATATATATATATATATATATATATATATATATATATATATATATATATATATATATATATATATATATATATATATATTATATATATTAAAAAATATCAGGTAATGAATTTGCAAACAATTAACTTACAATAAACAAAATAATAAAAAGAAAAGTAATTTAAACAAATAAATAAACCATTGATAAATAAATAGTTAACTGGCTTGAGATAACTAGAAA
Organism: Macrobrachium rosenbergii; assembly: GCF_040412425.1. Classification (NCBI taxonomy): domain Eukaryota; kingdom Metazoa; phylum Arthropoda; class Malacostraca; order Decapoda; family Palaemonidae; genus Macrobrachium; species Macrobrachium rosenbergii. Next base: position 28,446,782 of record NC_089780.1, on the reverse strand, counting down.
GTATCATCTAGATCACTGAATCTCTCTAGAAACTGAGGCTTCTTCTTGTTGCTGGAAACGGAGATTTTTATATCAGCCTGCTTGGTATTTCTTGTAACGGTCTCCTAGACCGTATTGCTATTAACGTCCCTGCTATTAGTGTTACTGGTTCTGCTCTACTGGTAACGTCCTTTTTATTCAATATCACCAACTGTTTTACAAACACACACGCATACCACACACACAGGCGTACAAACATATAACATATATGTGTGTGTATGTATATATATATATATATATATATATATATATATATATATATATATATATATATATATATATATATATATATATATATATATATATATATATATTATATATATATATATATATATATGTATATGTATATATATATATATATATATATATATATATATATATATATGTATGTATTCGTTCATCATATATATACATATTTATATACATGTACACACACACACACACACACACACATATATATATATATATATATATATATATATATATATATATATATATATATATATAAATTATATAAATATATATATATACATATAGTCAGGAGCTGGTATATATAATACTTAATTTTCCGTAAAAATACCTGCAGAAATTTTAGATTTGTTGCAACTAACTTTAATCCCGAATCGTATTTTCATTAAATGCCTTTAAATAACATTATATTTGATCATTTTACAATAACTTGTCCTAACGTCAAAATAGCTGTTATCCATATTGCCACTGGGGTCTCTCTCTCTCTCTCTCTCTCTCTCTCTCTCTCTCTCTCTCTCTCTCTCTCTCCTTTCAAGAATGAGATCATGTTCTTGGCACCTACTGCTTGTGTAAAGAATCTCTTTGCCTGCAAAATTGTTCTAGAAAAGTAAAATTTTTTTTAGACATTATTGGAGCAGACTGTGGTGTTTTTAATATATATATATATATATATATATATATATGTGTGTGTGTATGTATAAATGTGTGTATATATATACATTATATGTATATTATATATATATATTATATGTATATTATATAATATATATATATATATATATATATATATATATATATATATATATATATATATATATATTTATATTTATATATATATATATATATATTTATATATATTATATATATATATATATATATTTATATATATATATATATTCATATATATATATATATATATATATATATATATATATATATATATATATATATATATATATATATATATATATATATATCCTTAGAAGACGGAGCTGCAGCTCTAGGTGCATCTGGTCAGGGGAATCATAGGGAAAGGCATCCTACTCAGATGCATTTATTTTGCCAACGTTTCACGACTCACAGTTGCATCCTCAAGGCTATAATAAAGATACAAACGAACTTTAAAACCGAGCACTGCATATTCCATTAAAATTACGCAACATTTAATAAAAAATTAATGAACATCAGCATGTAGAAAACTTGAAAATAAGTTATGAACATCTTAAAACAGGAAATTATACTTAACATTAAAAATATGTACAAAAAATCTGTAAGATTCTGAAAACAGTAAAATTACTTAAAACACTAAAAAAGTAAGGCCTTTCTGTACCTTATCCTCGCAGAGGACGAGCAGTCACGTGACTGAAAGATTTTCTTAAGAACAAACAACGCACCTTAGGCGATAAACAGCTGAACAGAGGAGGATTGTGTATTTAAAGATGGAACTATCTTTTTTTATCATAATGGACTCCCAGATTGTTAGGTCGTTTTCATTATGTACTTGACCTATAATTGTAAAGTTCTTATCATCAATATATGTTTTACATAACTTAGAATGGTTCCTAATATTTTATTGTTCGGGATTTTCTAATCTACTGCCCGTTCTCAAACTTACGCCCCTGTGAGAATCTATTCTCACTTTGAGTAACTTTCTCATACAACCCACAGAAGTCCTGTGATTACATCTTGGGCTATATATATATATATATATATATATATATATATATATATATATATATATATATATATATATATATATATATATATATATATATATATATATATATATATATATATATATATATATATATATATATATATATATATATAGAAAAATATATATATATACAAGAGCCTTTCAGAACAAAATTAGAGAAAACAGAATTGGGAAAAAATGAATCAGGTTATTTAAGGAAATATTCATTTTTGATTTCATCATTGTTTTCAGAGATATTCATATCCGTACCTTTCTTCAACCTCTTTTCCTTTCCCATAATCTGATGTTATCATTATCACAAAGCAGTTTCGTCCGTAGTGATTTAATGGAAGCATCCAAAGGACTTACTACTAGCATGAATTCATACATTATATTTAGGTTTTTCATTAACAGCTCTTTCTTTGAAAATCAAAAATTATTCTCTCATCCACCCTTCCCCTCCCCTCTCTCTTTCTCTCTTGTCCCCTAACGGCCTCCCCCATCCCCACCCGCGCCAGAATAAAAAAAAAAAAAAAAAAAAACCTGACGTATTTTTCATAAAAGGTAACGCGCGTTTCCCGTAGAGTTTATCGCGTTGAACTCTCGTGTTTGGCACTCCATTCATTGCTGTCGGCGCCGGCACGTGATTGGCTGAGCGGTCCCCTCGCCTCGCAGGTGATTGGAGGAGACCATCGTCCCTTCCTACTGGCTGAGAGGGACTTGTAGTATACTCGAGATAGTGGCTTCACCAAAGTGCTAAGACTCAGTGATACGCTGTTTGTCATATAGTGAACATATCCCTGTGGTAATGTGAACAGAAGAGAATCCGTGACTGGGATCGAAGGCAGGAACATGAAACTTGATGAAAAGCGCCGTTAAAAAGTTTCGTTTCGCTTTGTTGTAATTAAGACTGTTCATTTTAGAGTCACTTAATGTTGTGCTGCGTAAAATTTTTTATGATAAACGTGAATCCTAATTTTTTTTTAGTTCTTTATAGAATTTCTGTTATATACTTTGGAATATTTCTAATAACACAAAATAGAGTGCGATGTTGTTGCAAACAATTAGAGGTTTATTTTCATTATAGCACAACTGATTTTAAATTGTTAGTTATGTATTAAATACTTCATAGCAAGAATATGTCTTTCAATTTTTGTAGGGACACTACAATAGATGATTCTCTCTCTCTCTCTCTCTCTCTCTCTCTCTCTCTCTCTCTCTCTCTCTCTCTCTCTCTCTCTGTATATGTATATATAAATTTTTATAGTAATTTTCATAGCCTAATTTATTAAAAAGTTTTCGTGGACATGCATGCGTACAATTTATAATTGCATAAGAAAATAAGCGTTTGTAGTGCGCCCATTGATTCATAAGATTAACTGTTTAAGTATATACCTAGGCATTATGAACACGCATACATATATGTATAAATGACAGTAACTAAAAGTGAATTAGAAATTTTTAAAAAAGACAAATAGTTAAGAGACTTGGTGAATGAAGCATCGAAGTGCAAGGAAAGATACAGAAAATCAAGAAAGAAAATATTCAGAGGTAACTGGAGAAACAAGAAAGTTTAATAGAAGATTCTGAGGGATTAACTGATATCCATCATGGCTCACATTGCGACTCTCCTTTTGGGTAAGTTAAACAAAAATCAGGTAAAAAATGCGCCGAAGATTCTTCGACGCAATTGAGTTTTCTGTACAGCGTATACTGCTGTATGAGCCGCGGCCCATGAAACTTTCAGCTACGGTCCGGTGGTGGCCTGTCCTATAGCGTTGCCAGACGCACGATCATTGCTAACTTTAACCTTAAACAAACTAAAAACTACTAAGGCTAGGGGGCTGCAATTTGGTATGTTTGATGATTGGCAGGTGGATGATCAACATACCAATTTTCAGCCCTCTAGTCTCAGTAGTTTTTAAGATCAGAGGGCGGACAGACAAAGCCATCTCAATAGTTTTCTTTTACAGAAAACTAAAAAACGGAATGCAAACATTTCCTGTTACGGCGAACACATTTCTCTTCTTGACTCGGCAGCAATAACAATTATGAATTTGTAGCGAAGCCTTTAAAAACGTTTTTCAGTGATTGGATGTTTACTTCTCTTCTTTATGGCATTGTTTATATATTTATTTTGAAAGCGTCGACAGCAGAGGAATTGGCCGAGCGCTCGTTAGTGCATTGTTTGCTGACAAATGACGATAGTTCGTTGCTTTGTCGTGCATTGCTTTGCTTGAAGAGAATGACATTTTTCAGTCGCATGCTTGCTCAGCTTTTTAGATTTTTTCATTTAGATATTTTTAGCATCTTACAACTCTCTTTTTCATTTATCTTCTTATCATGAATGATATCTATTAAGTTTCACTCGTTCGTCTTTCTTAGGCAAGTTCAGGGCATATTGGTTGCATCTAAAGGATGTGTCTGCATCTCAGTACTATAATAATAATAATGATAATAATAATAATAAAGCCAGTGTGCTTTAACTCAAGGAAATATAAGGTATATTTGTTAGCATAATTGTCAGTTGGGTTTATAATATATATATATATATATATATATATATATATATATATATATATATATATATATATATATATATAGTATGTATAAAATAAATATCAGGAAAGATAAACAATTGAAGAAAAATTAAAATTAAGAAAAAATCTGGAAATGACAGATGAGTAAGGCCTTTAATTAAAAAAAATAGCAAATCCATTATTCAACGGAAATCTAATCCGGAGTTCCCCGTTCTTTTTGGGAAAATTCTATTGAACTCTAGTTTTTTAATCTTTACAGAATAAGATATCATTAGAATCTAACATATATTTAATGTGTTTATCATTTTCTTAGTATATATATATATATATATATATATATATATATATATATATATATATATATATATATATATATATATATATATATATATATATATATATATATATATATATATATATATATATATATATATATATATATACATATATATGTATGCATATATATATATATGTACACACATATATGTACACATATATACATATAATGTCCAAGAAAATGGTAAAAAACACATTAAATACATGTTAGATTCCAATGATATCTTATTCTGTAAAGATTTTAAAAAACTAGAGTTCAATAGAATTTTCCCTAAAAGAACAAGGAACTCCAGATTAGATCTTCGTTGAATAAAGAATTTGCTTTTTTTTTTTTAATTGAAGGACTTACTCATCAGTCTTGAATTTTAATGGCCATCTTCCCATTGAGCATTACGTGGAGTCGTTATTCGAAAGAAATTTTGTATTTTGTCTCTCAAAGAAGACACGGAAACTAGTTCCTTCTTAACCGAATTGCATTCTTTTATTGATTACTGTAACCTGTTTGAAATTGATGTTCATAGGACAAGATGTTCTGAAAATTCGATAAAGCACAAACTTGAGTAATGTCCTTTCACAAATAATTTATTATACAAAGAATCCTATTAATGTTAAGCAGTTGGCAGTTTACTCATGTTTAGGAAAACGTAACGCGTTGTATACCGGAGGTTTTAAACGATAAAATAAGTTACTTATTATTAACATACTGTACAGCTAAACCCCTAGGCAGCCATATCTTCCAGAAGACATAATATTCCCTTTTTTATACTTATTTCAGCAGATAGAATTTCCTGGTATACCAAAGGAAATAGAGGAATCTTAGCGATATGTACACACACCACACGCATATGTATGTATGTATATATATATATATATATATATATATATATATATATATATATATATATATATATATATATATATATATATATATATATATATATATATATATATATATATACAGTATATATCGAATAAGCGTAATATAAAAAACCAAGGGCAAACACGTAAAGAATTCAGTGCAAAGTACTAGGCAATATATATATATATATATATATATATATATATATATATATATATATATATATATATATATATATATATATTGCCTAGTTCTTGCATTGAATTCTATATACACAGTATTTATTGTTTTTATTCTTCATTGAATTCTTTACGTGTTTGTCCTATATTTTATATTATATATATTATTTATATATATATTATATATATATATATATATATATATATATATATATATATATATACATATACATGTGTGTGTGTGTGTATATCGCTAAGATTCCTCTATATCCTTTGGTATACCAGAAAATTCTATCTGTTGCAATTAGTATAAAAAAGGGAACATTATGTCTTCTGAAAGTTATAGCTGCCTAGGGGTTTAGCTGTACACTGAGTCGATAATAAGTAACTTATTTTGTCGTTTAAAACTTCCGGTATACAACGCGTGACATCTTCCCAAACATGAGTAAAGTGCTAACTGCTTAACATTAATGGGATTCTTTGTAAACTAAATCATTTGTGAATGGACATTACTTAAGTTTGTGCTTTATCGAATTTTCAGAACATCATGTGATAAGTATTCTATGAACATTAATCTCAAACAGGTTAAATTAGTAATCAACAAAACGATGCAATTCGGGTTAAGAAGGAATTAGTTTCCGTGTCTTCTTTGAGAGACAAAATACAAAGTTTCTTTCGAATAACGACTCCACGTAATGCTCAATGGGAAGATGTCCATTAAAATTCAAGAAACAGATTACGAAGGATCTTTACATGAAAGTTATATTCAGATCCAGAGTCTGATTTCTAAAAACAGAATTTAATCCAATAAATCTTAGCCGCAAAAGTCAACTTACTTCCATAACTTTTTTTACTTCATTCATTTCTTTCAGCAACATGAACAATTTCTGTAAGCAGATTAGTTTTAAATAATTTCAAAGGGCAGCTTTCTGCTTCACGCTTTACTCATTATCATTTTGCGAGTTTACGGACAACCGATGATACGAATCTGAGAGTTTGTTTTTCGGATTATAATGCTTATGGGTTTGCAGTCTCTACCGTACGAATATGGAAAGGCAGTGGAGAATATCAAAGACTGAGTAAATATTTTATTTTACTCGTTAGAACAGCATCAGCTATTGATCATTCCAATAGACGTTTTCTAAAATACCCTTCTGTATTTAACAACACCAAAACATTAGATTTGTTGGCCTGCCAGCGTCTGTCTTTAACCCCTTTCAAAATCCTACAAGCTAAAAAATTTCCTGAACATATATATATATATATATATATATATATATATATATATATATATATATATATATATATATATATATATATATATATATATATATATATATATATATATATATATATTTTATATATATATGTATATATATATATATATATATATATATATATATATATATATATATGCATCACGCAAAGCTTTTACAGATGTTAAACTCTTTGCAAATCTCAGTCTCCTCTAGTAATAGTTTTTCCTATGGCATTCCATTCCCTCTTGTCTTGTTACTAAAAGCCTTGATCCAGCTAAAAGACTTGATTCAGCTAAAAGCTTGATCCAGCTAAAAAACTCGATCCAGATAAAAATCTTGATCCGGCGAAAAGGCTTGATGCAGCTAAAAGCTTGATCCAGCTAAAAAAAAAGCTTGAGCCAGTTTAAAAAAATCTTGATCCAGATAAAAAAATCTTGTTCCTGCAAAGAGGCTTGATACAGCTAAAAAGCTCGATCCATATAAAAAGCTTGATTCAGCTAAAGAAACTTGATCCAACTAAAAAGGTTTGATCTAGGTAAAAGCTTGATCCAGCTAGAAAAAAGCTTGATCCAGATAAAAAGCTTCGTTTGGCTAAAAAGCTTGATCCAGATAAAAAATCTTGATCCGGCAAAAAAGTTTTTTATACAGCTAAACAGCTTCACCCAGCTAAAAAAAACTTAATCCAGCTAAAAAAGCTAAAAAAGCGTGATCCAACTAAAAGGCTTGACGCAGCTAAAAAAGTATGACCCAGCTAGAAGAAAGCTTGATCCAGCTACAAAAGCAGATGTCATGAGACAATAGCCAAGTCTTGATGAGTATTTTTGCCCAGTCGCTGATTTTAGCAAAACGTCTGAATCCTCATTGATATTTCCTTTCACGGTAGTGACGTTATTTCGTATTTTTGCAAAAATTGAATCCAAAAAATCGCCCATTCGCTTCTGAAAGAGACTGATTCAAGCCCATTCAGTTTTAACACCGCGAAAGACTGATTCAGTTTTAACAACGCGAAAGAATCATTACCTGGAATTTTACCTATAATTATTTACAAACAGAAGTTCCTGCATAAGCACAAACAACCTAGGGATTATACTGTACGTTCATTTTGGCATGTGCGTGGAAACATTGCGACTTTATTCAGACAAGAGCAGGACAACAAAGAGTAGAAGGTTGCGAAAGAATATGGGAGACACCTGGTAACCGCGAGGCAATATGATCTCTCGATACGTGAAAGGCAATGTAATAGCAAATACCTAAATTCAGGCAAGATAAAAATTTAGTTTAGTAATATTCTGTGTGCGGGTATAACCTAGGTTTAATGATAAACAGATCAATAATAAATAGATAGAATAGATGAACAGTTGAATATGTACAGTATATATATATATATATATATATATATATATATATATATATATATATATATATATATATATATATATATATATATATATGTACATATATATATTTATATACATATATATTTACCTCCTAAAAATTCGCTTGTTTTACTTAGTTAAAATGATTAGAGAAAATATATATATATATATTATATATATATATATATATATATATATATGTGTGTATGTGTATGTGTATATATATATATATTATATGTGTGTATATATATATGTATACATATACATATATATTAAATATATGTATATATATATGTATATCGTAAAAATTCGTTTGGTTTTACTCAGTTAAAATCATTTTAAATCATCACTTTATTTAAAACAAATACAGCTAGTTTTGCTTTTACTTAAGCTTGTGTTCTTATTTAATGGGAATGAATTAGCTAAATGTCATGTTCGGAATTACATTAGTCAATGCATTATTCATATTAAGCTCTTCTATGTACGCTGTCAGCGCAGTGGTAAACCTTTTCATTCCTGACAAGAACATAACTTTTTTCACGAATAAAAAGTATTTGGTATGAGTAATTTATCAAACCTAGTATGCTACTTGGATATATATATATATATATATATATATATATATATATATATATATATATATATATATATATATATATATATATATATATATATATATATATATATATATAATATATATATATATATATATATATATATATATATATTGTATATACATATGTATGTATATATGTGTATATATAAAAATTATATATACACACATATATATATATATATATGAATGTATGTAAACATATATGCTGTGCAGGGCATATATTATGAAAAACAATATAGTAAAAGACAACTGAACTATCTTCATTTCTTATTAAGGGGTGAAAGCTATTTGATATCAATAGGCTATCAGGTATTATAATCTCTCTCTCTCTCTCTCTCTCTCTCTCTCTCTCTCTCTCTCTCTCTCTCAAAAAAGATAGTATCATTATTATTATTATCAGTATATTTCCAACACACTTGTAAGATTCCGTCTGTCTCCGCTGTACAGGAAGTAAATCCATTTGTTTATTTTTGAGCGTGCAGTAATATATATTCTTTATAATGATCGCCGAGTCATTTTGATGAATCACGGACATATTTTCCCAAATACTCAGAAATATCGTCTAGTAGTGATCAAGTATCGTTTTCCGGTCCTCGTGCCAATACGGCAATTTTTCTTCTTCTTGTGAAAGACCTAAAGATGTCAGACACTTGCATCACGTGTATGTCATAAATATCAAAAGAAGTCTGGTGACAATTACACCGTGCGTCTAATTACAGTTCATGCGACGTCAGCTGATGTCAGTGTGGCTTTCTCTCTTCTTCTTCTTGAATATCAGGAAGAGATACACACGTCTTAAGGACTTTATATGTTCGGTTTAATCATTTTAATATAATGTGTAATTTTGTACCGGCAATGCTCTTTTTTTCTTTCTTTTGAGTTCCTTGGTGCTTGTAATATTTCTTCTTTTCAGAAAAGGATCTATCGCTTTTCTCCGGTGTAGATTATTCTCTCTCTCTCTCTCTCTCTCTCTCTCTCTCTCTCTCTCTCTCTCTCTCTCTCTCTCTATTTTTTTTCAAAGCCAGAATTATGTGAGCACCAATTTGCTCATTGCTAGAACGCTGTATGAGAGGAAAATGCTCTTTTTATAATATTAGTTACCTTGTTTGTATTTTTGTGGGGTGGCATAAGTTAGTATGAAAGTGGTGTCTGTAGATAACAATCCATAGGTCTGAACGAATAATCAAAAGCAAACCTGATAATAGACTGTTAGCCTACTTCTCCTAAGTTCTAAAAACGGAAATATTAGTAGGTCTTTCTCCTCTAGATCGAGAACGGGATATGCTGTATATCAGGTCCACAATAATATTCGGAGGTGAATTATGTTTTTATAAAATCAACATAACTCACTACTGAATATTATTGTGGACCTGATATACAACGGAAATATTGCAGACGAAACTGACTCCAGATTTTATTGACGGAGGAACAACCCTCCAAAATACAGAATCTTTTTTCATAACCCTGGATTAAGTTTTCTGTGCATTTTTCGCTTGTATGCTTGCTATGACGACCGAAGCTAGCCTCTTCGTTTGTTAGTTTGAAAAAAATCATGTGCTCAAAGGCAGAAAGTAAAATGTCATTGGTTGTCACTGGACATTTCTTTATTACAATAGTAATAACTATAAACAACAGGAGTTGTAATTCCAGATTTACAGATGCTTTTCTTACATTTTGTTTGTCCAAACCAAACTGCAACCTCGTCCATTAAAACGATTCCTACTTGTGATAATTAATCAAAATGCAATTTTATAAATATATTAATTCAATACCCATCGTAAACTAGAATGTGAAAATAAAGACATTATTATTATTATTATTATTATTATTATTATTATTATTATTATTATTATTATTATTATTATTATTATTATTATTATTATTATTATTATTATTATTATTATTATTATTATTATTATTATTACTTAAGTAAAAGATGGACTAGCGGTATATCGCTTGTGCCTAGTATATAGAAGTACTGTATGATAAGTGAAGGCGTAACTACTTGGATCTTTAGGGTGGCACCAAACGCTTCTTTAAACTGTCCAAGATCAGCATTCATAATAAAAAAGGCTGTTCCATAGTTTTCTAATAAACTGAATGATTCGTTTGTATGATTCGTTTGTCAGCACACGAAGGCGATAGCTTGAGTAACAAAAACACAGAGTAATCGCGTGGAAGGTGACCAAAACAGAATAGCATGAACGATCAGAATTAAAAAGTAAGAGCATTTTCCATCTTTCAGCAGTTATCTGCATAACAGTAAGAGGGACCATAAGGTAAAATATCATTCTTAGACCCTTACTTATTTACATACTGCTGTTTCTTTGCGTAATTTGCCATTGCTCATATTTCTTGGAAGCATTCATTAAAACAGTTGTATTCATTAATATGCTATCTGGTTGTTTTTCATTTATGTAGTATTCATATATATATATATATATATATATATATATATATATATATAT
>NC_089780.1:28415165-28430165 GCF_040412425.1 Macrobrachium rosenbergii | reverse complement strand
ACTTGACGAAAGGGTTCGCAATGGCTCGTAATTACGCGGCCCTTACCTCCGTTCGTGCGATCCAATTAGGCTAAAATTAATCCCTGGCTTGGAGGGAGCGTCGTTTCTCGCACTGCGCGTCGCGGTGTTCTCTTGTTCGTGTCATAACGCTGCATGTCTTGTGAAATCTGTTCTGAGGGGTCTAGGATGGAGTTTGTCCGTGCATTAAGTCCTTATGAAATGGAAACTATTAGACTTTATTATTGTTATCCTCGATTACTAACCATCGTTTAAACAATGAGTTATCAGAAGCTACAGTAAACTTGTTTGTTTCTACAGACGGGAAAAATCCTAAACGAATTCTAGCATTCGTCATAAACTTCATCAAGCTATTCATAACTTAACGAATAATATTACTAAAAGCCCGGATAATAAATACATAACTAAATAACTTTCTTAGTATTTATAAACATGAACAAGTACTGGAAAGAGATAAATAGTCCACCCTCTCTTATAGGAACAGAGTGGCGAGTAGATATATATATTTGGAGAGATTTACTCTCGTATGTATTTACATAACACTCAGTAGGAGTTCATTGACTTTATTTTCTTTAGCAAGTCCTTAATAAATCTCTTTAAAAGACTCCGTGGTACGAAAAAAAAAAACGAGGTCTCGGGAACGTGTCAGAACCAGGTGATTTTGTATTTAGGAGCTTTCAGACCTACGAGAAGGATGATTGAATAGAAAGTGAACTTTATTACCAATGATTCTGATACAGTCTTTTACTGGCGTTTAAGAGAAGTGTGTAAAACTTTTCTCAATCCTGAGGTATACTTTTGGTTCATAACTGCTAAGGAACCTTCCAAAATGTTTTGCTGTACTGCTTACCATTTCCATGACTTTTGGCAGGATCTAGCATAAGGCCCGGAGCCTTGGTTATCTGATTTGTTCTTAAAACAAAAAGAACAAACAAACAAACAAAAGGAACAGGTTAGAAAATTAATGCTCTCAAAGAAATACTAGATAAATACTTTCTGATCCGCCTTGACAATTCCAAATTATATGGTATATCGAATTTTTTCTTCTACCAAATTCACTCTTCAATTTTTGTATAGTAAGGCGCATTGCAACCGAACTTAAATCATTTTTCCAGTCATAATGGTCTCCATACCTTTATATCCGTTTGTTTGCAGAATATATAAACTTCCTTTTACTATGCTGATTTTATTTAGCGGTTTCGTTAGTGATGAAAATACGAATAGTCACCACTTAATCCACCATACCATACGTATGTTTTAGAACTGAGACCTGTTGATACTAGAAAGTCTTTTTCCAAATGGAAAGAATCAAAGCCTTGATTGTAAAAATCAACAAATCGCTGTGCCCCGCTATTTTCTACTTATCCATCTTCATGTTTTTCAGTCCCGTACCTCTGGACTGGTTTTACAAAGTATCTCGCTTGAACAACTGTGTCTGTTAGATGTTATCTATGACTGGAGTTTGCAAATCGAATTATTTGATCAGTTTAAGCGTCTTATTTATGGCGTCGGGTATTGGCAATAGTGAAAAGAAATTTCTTTTCTAAGTATATATTTGGACGTTGCATGCACGATGTAATTCTCAGAAAACCACAATTTTAAAAATTTCCAAGATGTTCAGCAAATCACTAACATATTCTCGTCTTATCATAGCGCTAGATATATATATATAATACATTATTTCCTAAATTCTTCTTGTTTTCATTAACCTCGTTGCCTATAACCAATCGTCTTTCAATTGACGTATCTCTCACATCCTTTAAGACCAAACTCTCCTAATTTTTCCTTTTTTTTTTTTATTTCCCGTAGGCCTAGACAAGATACCTGTATACAGTCAACACACAGCTTATTAAAACAATTTCAAAAGAGAGCCAGGCAATGGCCCTGTTTAAAAGTAGGTTTATGATGTTTCTTCTTTGACTAAAAAGTCCCACACCTGCTCACATACCAACAAACATTCGCCCACACTCCAGCAAATGGCCCGCGTACACAAACAAGTCCACTACTATACCAGCTGCCTCTCTCTCTCTCTCTCTCTCTCTCTCTCTCTCTCTCTCTCTCTCTCTCTCTTATCGGCCGAAATTTGAACAAGTTCATGTCACTAATCATGAAGTACGGAAATTATTAGCAGTTTCATTATTATTATTATTATTATTATTATTATTATTATTATTATTATTATTATTATTATTATTATTCGTAATCAGAATTACAACAGTAGTTATTCCTTGCAACATGTTTTGAATGCTAGTGAAAAATACCACTAACCACAAATAAACTAATAATATTGAGATCGCTAACCATGAGTATAAGTTAAACCTAAAGGACATAACATATTATGTCAATTAGTCAACTGCTGGATTGTAAATTTATTGGACTTACACGAAGGCTAACTAGACGGGGTGCTTAACGCAGTTCTGACTACAACTTCGAAAGCAATAAAAGAAAAAATCGAGGGAAGGTGGGCTCGGGAGTGGGAAGATAATAAAATTTAGTGTAACATTTAATGAAGGTAAATACCCACAACTTAGAATATGTCCGGGAAAACGGAAATATGAAAAGAATTCAAAAGTCGGAGAGTGCATGGAATGGAACTGTCGCCAAACCAACGCTGTGGTTACTTATAATAAAGATTTTTTTTATTTGAAATAATCGATAACTAGTTGCGTTCAGGGTTCCCATATAAATACATAAGAACATAGATTTCATCAAGGTGAGGAATGATTTTAGGAAATACTGAATATGCAAAGTCAAATGACGAGAATTTTAATATTTCAGTTCAACATCTGACTAATCTAATTTGTCTTTCCCCCCTGCTAATATTCCCTTAGTTATATCCACATATCGCTGATATCTATTTTTTATTGCAACCGCAAGAAGGCTCTATCTGTTTATTTATAAAATCACAGCTGCCTCAGTCTCTTTAGGGCTTAGGCTAATGAAATGAGATGAATCATTCCGTGTTTATTGAATGTTGTCTTCTTCTTCTTCTTTTTTTTCTTCTTCTTCTTCTTTTCTTCCTCTTCTTCTTCTTCTTCTTGATGTGCGATTTCCTTTTGGTCTCTTTTCAAGGTACGGCTTAGAAATTAAGCCTTTCACCTGCACAGTCATTAGTTCATCTGAAGTTTATGTTGAAAGTATTTCTATTTATAAGGTTGCATATGCGAGTATTTGAGAAGGTTGGCGAATTTGGCTTTTAGGAATTTATTGCTTCGAGTATATTCAGTGTTTTATAATTTATATATGAGTATATGTATACATACATACACACATTATATATATATATATATATATATATATATATATATATATATATATATATATATATATATACTCATATATATACATATATATATATATATATGCATACTATATAGTATATATATATATATATATATATATATATATATGTATATATATATATATATATATATATATATATATATATATATATATATATATATATATATATATATATATTAAACACATGTCAACGTGTTTAACATAAATAACCCCTGGTCTTACAGATTAGAGGCCAGGGCGTTAGCAGTTCACCCACATCAGTCGGTTCAGTCCTGATGTGAGTCAGAAATAGATATATATATATATATATATATATATATATATATATATATATATATATATATATATATATATATATATATATATATATATATATGGGTCATTGTAAGATGTATGTTGCCTTCGAGCCTTGAACTGCTAGTGTAATAATATATATAAATATATATGTCTATTTATTACACAGAAATGGCATAAGGCGTTTGTCCTTCTATCTCCTATCTCAGCTCCATGGTCACGTACGCAAACCTTATGATGACTCATCACAATCGATCAGTTTCGTTCTATCCGAGCTCACCTTTTAGGTCGAAAGAGGCTTATTGGGTTTTGACAGGATCGTTGGGCATCGAACCTGTGTTCTCTCCTTAAGGAGAAGGGCATCCAATCCACTGTACTATTAGGAACCAGATGGTATGTAAAGTCAATAGGAATGGTAGAAAGGGTAAAGAGAAATGTTAACCCGATTTTTTTGGGATGGTGCGGTCATGCGGGAAGAACGGAAGATGATAGGTTAGTGAAAAGAATATATGATTCCCAAGTATTAGAAGGAAGGAGGAGGGGATGAGCTAGGTAGGGCTGGATGGAGAGGGCAAAAGAGGATCTTAACATATAATACAGGAAGCGAGACTGAGCGCATTAGGTAGTGGTGAATGGTGCAGTGATGTTACGGAGGTCCAACGTGCTACTAATGAGCCTTCTGTGCAGATTTACGAAGCGGCTGATGTTACAAAAGTTTTCCGCACAGGCCTTGGGAGTAATGTGCACCCAAAGGGAATTGTGTGTAAGAAGTGCATTATAAAATTCCGTTTTGGTTTCATATTTGTTAGTATAAAAAAATTAATGTGTTTTTGAATATATATAAATTTATATGTGTGTCTACATATATACATACACACACACACACACACACACACACACACACATATATATATATATATATATATATATATATATATATATATATATATCTATATATATATATATACACACACACATATCTATATATATATATAGTACATTATCCCAGACCACTGCCATACGATTCAACAATACGCCCGAATGTTTTGCCATGGAACCAAGAGGAGAGAGGGCTGTAGAATCTCCTAACCCTGGAACCGAATGTCAAAAGAGCCAAAGAAAGAAGAAGTTTCTTCAAATGACGTATGGAAGGGGCCTTACCTGTGGTGTTCCGACTTACCTCCTCCCACCCACGATACCCAGGTCCTCCCACTAGGGGGCAGAATGACATATGGTCGACAATACCCCATACACTACGACGTACTACACTAGAAGTCCTCGCGTACCCCAGAAAAGAGAGGAGCCTCCTTTAGGTCGTCCTGCGAGAAGCCTTCCTTCTCCCTTCTACAGTTGCCCAGTTTCGGGTTTCGCTTAACTGTTTGCTTATGTAGTGCTGCAGTTTTTCTTCTTGTTTTTGTCATTAGCAAAGTTGTTATTTCTTCCAATTTTTTTATAAGAAAGGCAATTTGAGGTGGGTTACGTAGATTTATTCCTAATAAACAGCAAACGAGTACTTACGTAAATGAATAGTAAAATAAGTGATAAAAAATAAATGTAGAGAATTACAAAAAAAAAGGCACAGAGAAGAAGGCAAAAATTTGTTGTAATAAAAGAATTGGTTCAAGTTAAATTGAAGTGCTGAATAAATAAGATGAAAAAACAATTGATAAGCAGGGAAACGAGTACATAAAAAGTAAACAAAAATCAATAAAAAACTAAATCGAGCAGATTAGTTAATGGCAACCAAAAAAGTGAATAGATTAGGTAAAATTATAAGAAATTATGAAGTATAATTGAAGCATTAAATAAAGTATTAATTAAGCGCTACATGAAAACCAAGGTAGAAAATAGGTAATCATATGAAATGCTGTATATATCAAATAATATAACCAAAGAAAGGATAGATAAGTTATTAATGAAATGATTGCAAGCAAAAATTTATGCATTTATAAAGAGGGAGAGACATTAACATACAAAAGAATGAGAAAAGTTTCAATAAATTAAACTGTTTAGAACCAGAAATTCAGATTAATGAATCGATTAAGTATTTAATAAATTAATGACTTGTAAACTGATTACATTTCTCGAAAAATAATGAGCTAGTAAATGAATTAATCGATGACTGAGTGATGGGAGGAACATTTTCCCAAACGAAATAGTCTCACGCGCTGATGTCAACTCAACCCGGATTCCTGCTGTGATATACTATAGCTCCGACCCTCCCACTTTTCTTCTCTTTCAATTCTTTTTTATTTTGATCTTCATCACGGCGTAACTCTAGTGTCTTAGGTTGTCAACACAGCAAGATTTTTTCATTAATTCGGTGGGATATAAAACCCCACGCGACTCCGGTGAGACTGTCTCCATATTTCGTGTGTTTTGAAGTTTCAGATTCTTAGTTTGGTTAAGTTGCGTCTATCAATTCGAGGTTCGTGAAATTTCAAACTAATTTTATCAATGTTTATGGACCTTAAAGTCTATTGCTTTAATTCTAATGAGGTTGCATCTTTCATTTCTTGAGTCATTAGGCCCCAGGTTCAAAGTTGATGAGATTTCATCTTTCATTTCTTGAGTCATTGGGCCTCAGGTTCAAAGTTAATTAGATTTCAGCTTTCATTTCTTGAGACATTAGCTCAGGTTCAAAGTTGATGAGATTGCATCTTTCGTCTCTTGAGTCATTAGGCCTCAGGTTCAAAGTTGATGAGATTGCATCTTTCATTTCTTGAGTCATTGGGCCCCAGTTGATTAGATTTCAGCTTTCATTTCTTGAGACATTAGCTCAGGTTCAAAGCTGATGAGATTGCATCTTTCGTTTCTTGAGTCATTAGGCCTCAGGTTCAAAGTTGATGAGATTGCATCTTTCATTTCTTGAGTCATTAGGCCTCAGGTTCAAAGTTAATGAGATTGCGTCTTTCAGCTCGTATCTCATGAAGCCTCAAGCTTGATGAGATCGCGTCCTTACTTCGTTGGTCGTGAAGTCTCAAGCTTCAAGTCTGGTAAGACAGTGTCTGATTTTTGTTTTCCGTCAAGCCTTGAGCTCCATGTTTGATAAGATTGCATTTTTTGTGTAATGGATCATAAAGCATTAAGCTCCAAATTGGGGTAACTGCATTTTCAGTTTGTGGGACATGAAGACAGGATTTAGGAGTCTGGTGGGACTGAGTCTTTCACTTGGTGGTCCTTGAAGCCTCGTCTGTAAGGTTAGTGAAAGTGCATCTTTTATTTCGTTAGCCAAGGAGTCTTAGGATCCAAATTGCGTGTCATTCATTTTGTGGAGCTTGAAGCCTTAGGCTCCAGGTTCGGCGAGATTGCATCTTTTATTTTATGGGCTACGAAGCCCGCAGCCGGTGGCTTGGGGAAACATTTTTAATAAATTTGTTGCTTCATGGAAAGGCAGTTTTGTATTAATGGACATGACTGACGTTTCATCTCTTCTGAGTGGTTCCAACTATATGATGATCAGCATTTACGATGACTGAATACCGATGTATAGTTTATAATGACTCGCAGTAATTCTGGTAATGATTCTTATGTTTGTTTTCTTAAATGTACAAATAAGCAAAATGTACAGATTCCTATTTCCCTTGTTGATGATTACAAGGAAATCATACTTTTATTTATTTTATTTGTTGTATATTTTACATCTGAAGTTTATTTTGCATCTGAATGAGAGACATTAAATGAAAAAATTTCCTCTAAATAAGATATTCACTCTTCTGCTGCATATTCAGTCTTCAACTTTTCCCAACTTATTCTTTTTTTTAAGGAAACCAGTTAACCGTATTTCACAACATCCAACCGACCTCGTCTCCCCTTGAAGCGCCCAGAAAGCTTTTTAACCCTTCGAAAAAATTGCAGAATAAAAATGGAACAAGAAAAGTAGCATCGTTGATCGCCGTGGGTACCGGGGCACTAATTAATGGTATCAATTAAGACTACTTTAATTTCCCATGTGGTCGAAGGGAGGTTTGTCGAGGCATGATACCCTGTCGAATGGAATCCGATCTGCCGAGATTGGGTTCCAATGCGCCTTTTATGCCGGAGAGCGACGCCCACTTGGCCACACATCCGCTATGGAACGCTGCTGCTGCTGCCGCCGACTGTTCATGGGTATGTTGTTCTAGGGGTGGGAGGTTTCTGCGTCTATTGTTGTACAAGTGATTGATAGGCTGATAGATGTAGGCTTTCCTTGTTGCAGGTGCAGATTGATTGTAATATGTATATATATACTGTATATATATATATATATAATCAATATATATGTACATATAAATATATATATATAAATATATATATATATATATATATATATATATATATATATATATATTTATATATATATATATATATATATATATATATATATATATATATATATATATATAGAAATCATCAACACACAATCACGTGTGGAACAGAAATAAATTTCTGACTCACGTCGGGATCGAACCCAGGATAACGCCCTTGTTTTCCACCTGAGAGACCTGGGTTCGATCCTGACCTGAGTCAGTATATATATATATATATATATATATATATATATATATATATATATATATATATATATATATATATATATATATATATATATTTATATATATATATGAATTTTTTATCCCATCACAGTGACATTTTTTATGCAAACATTAAGCTAAAATTTCGTTTAAAATCCAATTCGCGCTACTTCGGGAATGTCACCGAAGGGGAATTATAAGTGATAAATGATTTGGTAACTAAATGACTTGAACACCCGACAATACCCACCAACGACTTTCAGTCGACGTTCAAGATCATTGTCTGTCAAGAGAGAGAGAGAGAGATAACAGTTTCCCATACAAGAAGGGGTGAATGTGGCAAAGCACCCATACCTTGCCTCATTTTCATTTTTCCCTCTCTGCCAATTATTGTCTGACAACTAAACAGATGACTTTATCCACCATCTGTTCTCTGAAATGTAAACCCCTAAACCTCATTAGCCACTTTCCAAAACTCATTTACGCAACTTGAAGTCTTTCAACCCATATTTGCTTAACCCTTTATTTGCTTGATGTATAAACAGGCTAGTATATTGTCTCAGGAATGCAGCGTTCTTGTGAAGGCGGTGGCTACCTTATAAGATTTGTTCGAATCCGACAAGGAGACGAAAACCTCTCAGTGCTGTGTCTGTGAAGTGTGGGAGTACTTGCTTGTCTGCGGTTCGGGAAAGACCGAATGGAAACGTAGATTTATGTTACTACTGTAATTCCATGACCTGAGCCTCTTTCCCACTGGGCCTGACACGATTTCTGTTGCTTACTCTGAGATCCTACCCCTAAAAGTCTCGTTTTCGATAAATTGGTCACTAATTATTTATTCAAACCATTGTTAGGCTTCCTCGTCCACGCTTCAGAACCACAAAAGAATTATAAAGAGAAGAATATTAATGATAATTAATTACAAGCAGACGTCAGCGTTAACTCTTTATTAGTCATCCTCCCGATTAGTTTATTATTGCGATAAACAAGAATGAATTCACTTCTGATACCAAAAGTTAAATCACTGAATTGCACATGCCAATGCATTTTTCCTATGCACATTTTTAAAAATTTAAGTTTGTATTTTTTTTTTTAAGAAAACGTGCCATTCTTACCCTGTCCTGTCACTATGCATCTCGTCCTGTAAAAGGCAACTCTATTCAAAAAGTCATCCTAGATTAATCTTAAATTAAAAGAATCTACAACAGGTTCCAATTAAGAGGAACTTCTGATTTGACAGACAAGTGATTTCTGTTGTGACTTACAATTACGTTTGGCTGTTTTTGGAGGAAAGGAATGCATATCCTTGGCTGAATTAGAATTTATGGAACTTATTATCGGATTCTTTGGGGGCAGCATTTTTTCCACACTGTCACTAATTGAATATGCTAATTGCTTTATACACCTACAACGAAGGCTCATCAGCAGCACATTAACTCTAATTTTTTTGCATCCGTTATTCTCTTTGCCACTCTTACATATTCTCACATTTCTCACCTTTTGGAGCACTCACATTTCATCGAGTATCAAATATAAGTACTGAGTAATCAGATGTCACAAGAAGACTGCAGGGTTAGATAACCATGACATAAAACGGTCAGTCATGGTAGCCTAATACCTAATAACTTACTTGTTTTAATATATACCTCATCAGTAAATGTATTTTAAAACGAATAGGATATTAGGTACTACCATTGTTTGACAGCTCATTTTCTTCCATGTGCCTAATATATCTGGTTTTCCCCCTTTGTTCCTGAAACCTGATGATGTTTAGAAATACATGAAAGCTCTCGGTATGAGTCATTTCCTTTCACCATTCTCCTGCCAGAATTTTATATATATATGTATATACACATATATATATATATATATATATATATATATATATATATATATATATATATATATATATATATATATATATATATACAATATATGTGTATATATAAATGTATATATATATGAATATATGTTTATATATAAATGTATATATATATATATATATATATATATATATATATATATATATTTCTATATATATATATATATATATATATATATATATATATATATATATATATATATATATATATGTATGTATATTAGTATTCCCAAATTCTGTTCCTATTCCCTCCTTATCCTTGGCTGTCACTTACTATTACTTATCTTGTAGTGATGTCGACCGTTTTTGTGGGGCGCCAAATGATAGTTACTGATAGGTGACGTCATAATTATGCGTGCCCTTTACCAACTCATTAATTGTTGCTTACTTCGACCTTATAAGGGAGTCTGATCTTTCTGAAACAACTGGTTTACAAAACACGCTTTTAATTTTCGTTTGCTTCATTTTTCTAGCTAACTAATTACTAATATAATTCTGTCTCCTTACTGGTTGATGAAGTTTTAAAAAGTAAGGCCGAAATATGTTCAGTAAAATCTCCTACCTTGTTTCTAACTTTTTATTTTCTTCTTAAATCCTCTACACACTCTCTCTCTCCCTACAATGAATGACCTTTTCTCGTTTCCACGACCTTTTCGAAGCCCAATGGCAGGATTTGACCCAGATTCCCATATGGGCATGCGTGCAACAGTCTTCAAATATTGGCTGCTGCAAACAGTGTATCATTTTCTAGTATCTGGTTTATTACTACTCAATTTGCTAAGAATTTTGTCTTGGCTACAACTAAAATGTGGAATAGTTTTCCTAGTGCAGTTGCGAAATTTTCTATCTCCAAATATTTAAGCGATAAGCGAGTTCTTTCCTGCTGTCCGCTGACGTCTCCTGAGTATCAGGTGGATCGGATATTTGCTATTCCTTCATATTTATTTATTTATCGCCTTTTCCTGTAACATGTATCTCTCTGCAGGCTTAATTACCTTTGGATCGCTTATAGGTTTATATTCCGTTGACTCCTTCCAAAAGGGTTTTCAGCTGAAGATTTAAAGAAAGAAAGAGAGCTAAAAACAGGAAACGAAACACTAATATGATTACAACTTAACTGAAAGTATCAACAGTTTCGCACGGGGTCATAAACATGACAGAATAATTTTATTTCTTACCTCTCTCCCGTAAGGTTGATTCCAGTGTCTTTCGTTTGATTTGAGAAGAAAGAAGCGTTGTTTTTCTTCAAATAAGAAATCCTCTAAAAAGCTAGAACAGTGTTTAGAAGAATAATCAGTAAATAACAGAAATCTCCTGAATGTGTCCTTTTCCGCCAACCGATCCATGATTGTCTTTGCTCTTTACAAAACAGACGTAAAGGAGATTTAACCTTTATACTTTGAGGACGGGACACACTGGGGCTAAAAGCAACCTGTCATCGTACTTCGACAATAATACAAAATCATAAAAAGGAAATAAATTCACCTGTTTACTTGCGAAGACGTTCCTCTTGAGATCCCACGTTTCCAAGGCTGACAGGGAAAAAATGATGAAGAAAAAAATAACCGGCTTGTTTATCTCTATATTACTAATTCCTCGAGAGCCTAAGGGACCTACGCTCTGTCTGTGGCCAAGAATAACAAGTAAACAATGAACCGAAGTTTCTCCGGAACAATCGAGTTTTCTGTACAGCGTAAAATCAAGGCCACCAAAAATAGATCTATCTTTCGGTGTTATCGGTATAATGCGGCGGCCCATGAATCTTTAACCACGGCCCGGTGGTGGCCTGTCCTATAGCGTTGCCAGATGCACGATTAGGGCTAACTTTAACCTTATATAAAATAAAAACTACTGAAGCTAGAGGGGAGGGCTGCAATTTGGTATGTTTGATGATGGAGCAGTTTTTAAGATCTGAGGGCGGACGGACGGACAAAACCGGCACAATAGTTTTCTTTTAGAGAAAACTAATAATCATGGAGGCCAAAGCAAAGCATATAATTAAAGGAACGTATAACGTTGCCTACGGGGTGAGGTTGCTAGTCCCTCACCTTGGCATATGAGTTGACGGCATCTAGTAGTTATTATTTTTACACCTGTAGAAGTATTGACGTATATATATATATATATATATATATATATATATATATATATATATATATATATATATATATATGCCTATATATATATATTATATTTTTTTTTCCTTCCAGATATGATGACAGATCAGTCAGAGCATCAGTTCGGATAAATTATAGCAAATTTAATAGAATGCAAGAACTTTTACATTTCAAGTATATATGTATATGTATATATGTATATATACATATATATATATATATACTATATATATATATATATGTATATATATATATATATATATATATATATATAAATATGAAGTGTGTTTGTATACACTTATAAATTGCAGGTTTCTCTTTTCCTTGTTACACACTCACACACCAGGAAGAGGCACATGTTCAATTTCCGGAGAGATAGATATTTACTATGTTTCGTAAATCACTGATATATAGATAGTCAGTGAGTTAGGTTCTGATAGAGGAGGATTAGTATTTAACTACTTAGCAAAAATTAGTCATAGTTTGGGATAAATATACCTCCTCTACACTGTTTTCCGATTCTGACAACACCTCCAAAACCAAGAAGAGAGAGAGAGAGAGAGAGAGAGAGAGAGAGAGAGAGAGAGAGAGAGAGAGAGAGACTTTAAATGAGTAATGTGGCCTATTATAAATCTGTTTCCCGAAGTGCATGTCAAGTCTTAAGTACTACTTAACCCCTGAATATCGTTGCTTTATATTTCAGCTGTATATGTGACGCCATTAAGAAGCAGTAATTAACATTAATGTGTAAGGAATTAGCACGAGTAAACAGCAATTTCATTATAATATCGGTGAAATATAATGAAGGGTCTGAAATAAACTAATCAATAGGGTATCGTATGTTAATTGTCAAAGACCGATAACACATGAAACCTTTCTCTTGATTAGACTCATTAGTTTGGAAACCGATAATATCTTTATAACTCCTCTATGAATACAACTGATTTTATTCTGACAACCTCCAAAACTTGAATGATAATAGAGAGTACTCGATATATGTTATTTGTTTGTAGTCGTAATGACAAAACAGTTGAAGCATCAGATCAGATAAATGCAAGTGAATACAATAGAATACAGAAAAAATTTCATATCTCATGTATATATATATATATATATATATATATATTATATATATATATATATATATATATAGTGTGTAGCCACAATGCCCTCTTAACTTGTGGCTATAAATTACTGTCTGGTAAAAGTGACCAGTAGATTCTACATATATATATATATATATCAATATCTATATATATACTATATTAACCCCTGAAATATCGTTGAATTAATATGTGTCTGGTAAAAGATGCATATGTGATATATATTAATATATATATATATATAATATATATATATATATATATATATATATATATATATATAAACAGCAATTTCATTATAATGTCCTTATGATTTTATTATAATATGTCGACGTTTTACAACTCTCATAGTTTCATTTTCCAGGCTGCAAACAGCGAACATGGCAATCAGTAAATTAAAATTAAAATCACAAATCAGAATTGCAATTACAAAGAAACGTTAACAATAAATGAAAAACCTTCCTAAAAGAACAAGTAAAAGGCTGATTAGAAGGAAACTTGCACTAGCATTGAGTATTAAAAAGAGAAAGAGAGATAATAAATCTTTTAAATAAAAACATACAGACAGAGGCAACTTAACAAGACCATCAGGCAATAAACAGAATAGAGGATGTTTTTAATGGTGATTTTATAATAACAGATTCAAGTCCATTTGCTTTTTGACTTGTCCTATTACTGAAAAATCTTTATTTTCTATGAATGTTTTGCATATCTTCGATATATATTATTTCAGGGCTGTAATCTGCTAAAGCTGACTAAATCGATGCGAACCCGCAACAGCCTTGAGTACATCCGACATAGATCCCTGATCAGATCAGATAAATGATTGCAAGCCTGAAAATGCAACTAGAGGAGTTGTAAACGTCGGCAAAATAATAAAATGCATATCAGTGCCTTTCCCTGAACATGTATTGTTCTAGCTATGCTATAATTATATATATATATATATATATATATATATATATATATATATATATATATATATATATATATATATGTATATGTATATGTATATGTGTGTGTGTATATATATATATATAATATATATATATGTATATATATGTATATAAATATATATAATATATATACATATGTATATATTAAGAGATAGCCTCGCTGTGCATTACCGAAAGTTTTTCTTATATTTCCTTCCAATGGTCGTATGTTGTAGACTTCTAAAAACGTTATTAGAAGTCCTTTTGCACAATTAACAAGAGCAATGAAATAAAATTTTCTTTAGAATATTTATTTTACATTCCTTAATTTTATCTTAATCGAATGAATTTTACAAAGATATGTTTAATTTCTTTCTAAGAAAGCACAAACAATAAGGATTATCCTCAGATTGAAGGTGATTCAAGTTGTCTGTTTTTGGTCATTAACTTTGGTAGGTCCATTATCTTTCACCATTTTCCTTTCTTCATCGCAGTTGTAATTTCCTTAGAGACTTTGAGGACCAGAGGAAATTAGGTTACCAATTCCTGCTCTTTATGTACTGCGTGAATGATGAAGTACGATATTCTACACTCATCTTCCCAGAGAAGCTATGTGCAAACCTACTGACAGTCTCAGTTTACACATCAGAGGATCTGGAAGGCAAAGAAAACACCTCCAAAAATTTTTGGGCGGCAGAGGCCACTTATAACCCCACAACCTAGCCCTGTCAGTTAGGTCAGTGTCCAGGATGACCCAAATGCAGAGTTAGTAGGGCATTCTAAGAAAATGAAAGCCTTGCGAGAGCAAAGACCAGCCAGTACAGTACAAAAGCT